>NC_056739.1:1378925709-1379090709 GCF_019279795.1 Protopterus annectens
ATTCTCAGTGTAGTCTGAATCCTAACCATGGTACAGAACACTTCTCAGTCTGCTCCTACAAAGGCATACAGCCAATAGACCAGCAGACATTGGAGCAGCATGCACAGTCAGATAAAAAAGGAGCCATAACACTTACATCTACCTCCCTCCATACACAGCCCAAATAACGTATACACATGGCATGTGTACACAATCCTGACAGTCTGTCAACAATGGCCAGACATACACAAACCTCTCATATGTACAATTCACCTCAGAATGTACAGGCTCAGGACTGATATCTATGGCCTCTTCTCTGTAAAATGTCTATGGGTCTACTACATCACTGGGATGGTAGGAGGAATGAAGGCAAGGAATAATGATACTAAATACATCTGAGCCTCATAGTGCATGACATCTGGACAAAGCCTGACATCATTTGGGGACAGAGGCACAAACATGGGCGTAGACTGGACATATTGCTCTCAGAAATTTAGACAGTTGCTGATGTTACTGGGTTTGTTGTAACATATCCTTTATGAGGAATATGAAGTCAGTAATACCAATGGATTTTAGTATTTACTGACTGCATTCCCTAGAGTCCCTGACTGATTTTCCAAGGACAACAACTGTCTGGGGAACAGACAAAACATAACAGGCAAACATGTGGCCAGTCTGTGGACAGCATGCCAGTGGAGAGGTATGCCAGAGACATATCACTGTCAGATGTGAAGTCACTAACTAAATGCATGTCCACACAAATCCTGTCAATCTATCAACCCACCATGTGTATAACAGCACTGATGATGACATAGAATCTGTTCACAGTTCTAGGGATATGTCCCCCATTTTTGTGCTTTCTTCAAACTTCCTGTCCTGTGAAGTATTCCCACCTACTGTCTGTGAATCTGTAGCCCACCACCTCTGTAATGTCCCTCACACAGGCAAGGAAAAGGACCAAGGCCCACATGAAGGACATCTCATTTGTTGGAGCTAGCAGCAGTGTCCAGGCCCACAGCACAAAACTATTTGGGCACCTACATAGTTGTATGGCCTTAGCAATACATGACATCTGCACAGAGGACAGACAGAAAGTGGACAGCAAACATGTTATGTATTAGGATGCATGTCTTGAATTTTAGAAGTCTGAAACTGAAATGTATGCCATTACTACTTGACATTCCTTAATGACATGGCCAAAAAACATAGTACTCTACAGTTAATATAATAATATCATATTAATATCCAACAAGATAGTGTAGTACTCAGAATCCCAGCTCTTCATGTAGAGGTGCATGGTTGGAGTACTACAATAAGCAATCTAATTTTACATGAAAAAGCAGTGTCAAAAGTACTAATTTCATAATACAATGTGTGGAATCATATTCTTCAACCAGTGTGCTGTAGCTGGTGTAACATGCAAGTGTGAGTGCATATAACATGTGATACTACTCATGTATAAAAAAAATGTGATACTTCCCATGTATACCCAAGTATCCTGTACAGTATAGTCACACCCCTTACTACTGTAATGACAGTACATAAAAGCATGTTATGTACAGGAAATTAAATAAACTTATCACATGATGTCATTACTCTGCTATTTTATGAGACTGGAATGTGAGCAATGGTTACCAGGGCTGAGCTATAGGTTCATAGGTTCATAGGTTCATACTAGGCTATCTGCCCGAGGGCATTTACAAGCCTAGCCCATCGTTTTGTGGCTTACGCCACCCCTTTAGTATGGGGAACTATACCCATTATTTTGCTGTGCCTCTGTCGAGCAGTGACACTGAGGTAATCCCTGGGGTATATCTGCGATCTCCCATCCATTGGTCAAGATTTCTCTTGAACAAGGCCAGCGAGGTGCTCTGCCTCACATGTACCGGGATTTTGTTCCACAGCATAGGGAGTCTTTGGGTGATGAATCTATCCCTCCAGCACGTCCTATTAATAGCCGTGTCGAGGTTTAAGTCTCCCGCCCTTGTGGCTCTGATGGATCTAGATTTTTGAGGTGAAGCATATTCATCAAATCTGGGTTTGACATGGCCTTGTATGTTAGGCAAAGGTCACCTCTGAGCAAGCGGTGGCGACTGAATAGAGCTGGAGTTCTTTCAGTCGGGCAGCATAGGACAGATTTTTGAGACCCTTTATCCTTTTGGTGAGGAACTTTTGTGGCCTCTCCAGCTGCTGCAAGTGTCGGGTCAGATACATCCCGAATGGGGCATTGTACTCAATCATTGGTCTGATGAGTGATGAGTAAAGGGAGACTATGACCTCCCTTGATCTAGATGAGAATCCTTCATGATAAGGTGGGCAATGTAGAAGGTCTTCCTAACTACTTTAGCTACATGGGTGTCGAATGACAGACTACTATCAACCTGGGTCCCCAGGTCCCTGATAACTTCTTCTGTGCTCAGTGGATTGCCACCTATTTGGTAGCTAGGGGTAACCTTGTTTTTCCCAAAGGGTATGACAATGCATTTTTTGGCATTTAACTTCAGGCCGTGGCTCTGGCACCAGTTATCCATTTCTGTGAGACCGTACTGAAGGATATCTGTGTCAGATGTGTTTTCTACTATGGCCCAGTTTGCAGTCATCTGCAAACTTTGTCAGCTATAACCCTCCTGTGTTTGCTTGTACTTTGGAAAAGTAGATGCCAAACAAGAGTGGGCCAGGACTGAGCCCTGTGGGACACCACTTGTGACAGGTTTTGAGTCTGACATGGCGCCAGCAACTCTGACCCTGTGGGTTCTGTCACTCAGCCAGTTTGCAACCCATCTTGTGATGTATGGGTTAACATTTAAGCTGATGAGTTTTTCAATGATACCTGAGTGGGGTATTGTATCGAAGGCCTTAGCCAGATCGAGGTAGGCTGTATGGACTGCCTTTCCCTCGTCAATGGCTTTGGTGACTGTTTCGAAGAAGTCAACCAAGTTTAAAAGGCATGATCTGCCTTTGACAAAGCCAAACTGGGTTGGATCCAAAGTCTGCAAATTCCCTATGTCTTTATTTATGAGGTCCATTATGATCCTCTCCATGGCTTTGCAGATAAGGCTTGTCAAGCTAATGGGCCGGTAATTTCCAGGGTCGGTGGAGGCACCGCCTTTGTGAAGTGGGACCACAGTTGCAGTGTGCCACTCCCTGGGTACGTATCCAGAGGTAAGACTCTGCTATGATTAGCAGGTTTACACATTGCTTAAATGTGAATGATAACCAGTAGCTAGCTCTGCTAAGCATATTTGCTCACTGATAAGCGTCGGTAAGAGAAGCCTAAACAGTTTAAGTGCCTATCAGTTTAACCATGTTTTAGCGTTGCTTAGCACCACGCAAACCCGCTTACAACTCATTAAAAGTGTTTTAATCACTCTGTATCCAGCAGCCCTTCTTCTGGCCAGTAACAAAATAATCATCCATGCACAGTCTTGCTCCCAGGATGCTTTAGACCATAGTCATAGCAATTTACCACTAGGCCATCTTAGATGTGAGATGTTAGGATGTTTTTACAACATATCATGCGGTATAGTCAGTTTACAATAGGAAAGACACTGTGCAATCAGGAATTATTGTTATCTACAAATATATACATGAAAAAATATTTATATATATATATATATATATATATATATATATATATACAGAGAAATAGATATGTGTGGAGATACATATATATGTATAAAAATATATAGATATATTACCAAGAAATACTGATGTCTCTCTCTCTCTCTCTATATATATATATATATATATATATATATATATATATATAATATATAGGCATACATATCTCTAAATGCCCATACAAACATATGCTGCTGATAGACCACCCATAACTGGGGCAGCATGCACATGTGGATACAAACGGACCCATGACACTCACATCTGCCCACCCCCAGTCCAAATAATGAGTCAACAGTACGCTGCTACAAAATCATGATAGCCCATACACAATGGCCAGACATGTACAATGACCTCTTAGCAAAACAACTATATTGAGTGGAGATAAACAAAAATACAAACAGCCAGTAATTCACACAAGTTCATTTTACTCTGATGTATTTGCCAAAGCCTTCAAGGAGTAACACATTACAAGAAATTCTTTCCTTAATTAGAGGAAGCAATTAACACTTAAGTACATTTAAATACACAGCATCCAATTACACTCCTCATTCAACCCCCTAGATAAAGGGGTGATAAAGTATCATATTTAAAAACATACATTGATTCTGTACATAACAATTTTTCTTTTATGACTGTTTGATCAAACTGAGAAACAGACTGTTTCCAAAGCAGTACCTTGTAACCCACTATGCTTAATTACATGTATATACACAGCCTCCAATTATACTACACATTTAACCCCCTAGGGGATAAAGTATCACATGTAAGACTTTAAACTGATTCTGTACATAACAAATGTTTTTTCATGACTACTATCCCCATGGTGAGAATTATTAAAATGTACAGCTATAGAACTGTCTTCATTCTCATCAGTAATATGCCTCACATGTTCTAACAGCCTAGTTTTAAAACACTTGTCACTCTCTCCCACATAAAATATGTTACAAGGGTATATAAGAGCATTCTCCATACACCAACCTCTTGAATGTACAGAATCCCACATGTTGTCCACCCTTACCCTCAGCAGGAATGACAGAACAAAATAATGGTAGACCCTACTTATCAACCTCCTACTGTATGGCATTTGTACAAAGCCTGACATAAATTTGGGACAGAGGCCCAAAAACATGGCCATACTTTAAATATTGCTGTTATACACTGAGAAAATTGTTGGTGTTACAGGGTTTGTTGTAACATATCTTTTTTTGAGGGATATAAAGTCTGAAACACAAATGGATGTTAGTGTTTACTTATTGCAATCACCAGAGTATGCTTTGCCAAGGATGACACCTGTCTGGGGAACAGACCAAACATAAAAGGCAAACCTCTGGCCATTATGTGGATAGCCCTATAGTTGAGAGCTATGCAAACGCAGAATTTGTCAGACTGAAACCCATGCAGAGGTACCATGTTCTGACAAACCCTGTTAAATAAGCAGTATTCAAAACATATAACAGCAATACTCACATTCTGCCCCTAAGTCTGGAATCTTCTCCATTT
Organism: Protopterus annectens; assembly: GCF_019279795.1. Taxonomy (NCBI): domain Eukaryota; kingdom Metazoa; phylum Chordata; order Ceratodontiformes; family Protopteridae; genus Protopterus; species Protopterus annectens. The sequence continues at coordinate 1,378,930,810 of NC_056739.1, forward strand.
AGTTGGCTTGTTTCCACAGGTCTTGTTCTATGAGGTATTATCTCACACACCTCCAGGATGTCTTCCTCACATGTAAGGGAAAGGGCCAAGGCTCACATGGAGTACTCAGTTATAGGAGTGTGTTGCCATGACTTTGGCTATTGGAATAACTACACAGCTGTTCTACATGCAATCAGCAACTGGGGAACACCAATTGGTGCTCAAGCCTTCACATGGTCATGAGCATTGCCTACAAAAGGCAAGCTTCCATCTATTCAAACCTCCTCTGTCATAGTCAGTGCAAAGCTGAAGTAGTGTGAGAAAAAAAACAGGATATATCTGTGAAAAATCCAGACAAAAAGGTATGTGAAACAAGTAAGCATGTAACTGAATGCAGTAGGTGGTCTGTAATAATGAAAAATAGGGGTTTGAACGCATGTCTCAACAAGACTTGCTGTACTGATGTACTGCTGAACAGCACTGATGGCCATAGCATGTGGCTCTGTCTGTAGTGACTAGGCCAGCTACTGAGATGTTGTACATATCCATATGTTACCTGTGCATATAACTATGATACACGTTTTGTCTTGTAAATATAAGACAGCTATGCAGAGCATGTGCAGAGTAAAGTACGGTTGCAGAAGTGTATGTTGAAATACTTGTGATATAGTGAGCTCATACCATTCAACTGTACATTCCTCTAAGCACATGTGTGCCTGATATCTGTAGTCACTTGCACATAGACTTGTGTTATGTTGGGCAAACCATTGTCAAGCCTGTTAATGACACCGTAACATAATAGCCTAGATATGAATGTGTGAAATCCTCCAGGTTAGCACTGTGATAGCAAAGCCTACTGTGCAATCAACTTACTTATCTATGTACGTAAATAAGTTGTGCATGTTCTACTTGTGTGTAATATCAGTTTCAGTGCATACAACAGGCATAAATGTTTACAGGTACTGGTTGGTGTATTGCCATGACAATGACATGGGTAGTAGAAGAGCCATGATTATCAGGTTGTAATTGGAGAAGGGGGCAACTGTGTTATGCCTCTCTGTCCATGCCTACCACAAACAGCTATCTGATACAGTGGATATCAAGAGTGTACACACCCCTGTTGAAATGGCAGGTTTGTGTACTATACAAAAGTGAGACCATAGAAAATGTTGTCAAAACATTTCCCACCTTGAATATGACCCATAACCTGTATAATTCTATTGACAAACAAACAAATCTGTTAGGAGAGAAAATATAAAACATAAGAAATCTACTATGAACTGGTCGCATACATATGCACACACATAAACCACTACTTGGTTGATGCACCTCTTGCAATAATCACATTATTCTCTTTTTGGTTACATATGCCATCAATTAACAAGACTCTGATTAACCCCAAATAATGTTCAACTATCCTAGTAGGATACATTTGACATTTACCCAGTTGCCTGCTACAGCAAAAGGCATGTTTGGCAGAGAACTTAGAAAACATTGAAGGGAACTCATTGTGGAAAGGTATCAGTGAGGAGAAGAGTAGAAAGTGTCCCCAATATTGGATATACCATGGAATACAGTGCAGACAGTCATCAGACAGTGGAGAAGATATGGGACAACAGTGACACTGTAAACACCTGGACGTCCATCCAAAATGGATGACATGACAACAACTGCCCATGGAAGCTGACAGGGACTGACAGCAACAGTGAACAAGCTGCAGGAATGCCTGCCAGGTACTGGGTGTGCACCACATGTGACAACAATCTTCTGTATTCCCCATATGTCTGCCCTATGGGGTAGGCTTGCTAGATGAAAGCCTTGTTTTACACAGAAAAATGTCCAGGGCTGGACAAACATTGCCAAGCAGTACATCAAATCTCCAAAAAGCATGTTGGACAATGTGTCATAGTCTGATGACACCAAGGTTGAACTTTTAGCCCACAATTCCAAGAAGTATGTTTGGCCCAACAAAACACTTTGCATCACCAAAAGAACTCCATCCCCCTGGTTAAACATGGTGGTGGCAGTATCATGATGTGGTGTTGCTTTTCAAAAGCTGGAACTGGACCTCCACTCAAGATTGAAGGAACAATGAACAGTTGCATATACCAACCGGTTTTGTCCCCAAACCTTCAGCCATCTACTAAAAAGGTGAAGATGAAGAGGGATTTTGCCTATCAACATGATTATGACCTCAAGCATACATCCAAATCGGCAAAAGAATGGATTTACCAGATGGAAATTACAGTTTGGGAATGTGGCAGCCAGACCTATACCTAATAGACAATTTGTGGGTTCCCTGAATAGGTCTGTGTACAAGATATGCCCTCAGTAATTGACATATTTGTAGTGCTGTTGGAAGGAAGACTGGGCAACTATTACCAAGTAAAGATGTGCCATGATGATAGACTCTGACCTAAGATGACTGAATGTTGTCATTATCTCAAAAGGTGCTTCAACAAAGTATCTGTGTAAGGGTGTGCACACTCATGCAAACAGCTTATTGTACTGATTTCAATTTGCATATGTTTTCCCACAACAGATGTTGTTTTCAATGGAATTGTACAGGCTATAGGTCACATTAAAGGTGGGAATTGTTTTGTAATGAGTTATTCTGATGTCAAGTTACAATAGCACAAAGACCAGGCATTGTAACAGGGGTGTGTACACTTATATATCCACAGTAACTGTATGGACTGCAGCAATACCTGACCTGTAAAAGCCACTTCCACCAAGGTAGAGTAATCCCCTTTGGTTAACAGTTGCAATACACAAACCACATAATAGATTCCTATATTGTTGTACAGGGCCACATAGATGCAGACAACAACTTGGAAGAATGTCCACCTCTATCTGAACAAGCATGTAAGGTCAATGGTGACTCCATGTAAGGCTAACTATGAGTACAAATCACACATATACACACTGCCAAAGCCAGTCACAAGGGTGTCTCCACATATGTTGTCAGTCCCAGAGGCAACAACACAATTCACCATGTACTGGTGTTAAATCACACCTCATACACACATGCCATGGATATAGGCAACCTGCATCAAACAGGTTAGGTGTGAAAATCACCCCCCTGTCCCCCCATCCCTATAGGGGAATATGCACATCAACCGCACCCCTCCCCTCATCAGTGGTGAACAGGTACATATTGCCTACTGAAGGACAACAGCAACTCTCTATGGGGCCTGATAATATCCCTGTCTGCATCCTACATGAACTCAGGCAAGTGCTCACAGTGCCATCACACACTGTATTCAAACACAGCCTTGGCAACATATACACACCATCCACATAGAAGATGGCCACTGTCATCCCTCTACACAGAAATGAATGGGGAATAGAGGATTATGCAATTAACTGTCCATCATTGGGGGGAATATGACACATCAGGGCCAGGAGTGAAATGCAAGCTAATATTGTGCTGATAGATTACAGGGGTATGGTGCAGTTGAGTGTTGGCAAGAAATATCCACTGTTGATGTGCAATTCATGTCCATATTGTTGACAACTGTATAAGGTGCTATGATGTTTTTCACTGTTTGTCTTCCAGGCAGGATGCATCATATCCAGAATCCCTGTACAGCGCAGCAGAAACCACTGAAATTATAGAATTCCTAACACAGCACTACAACATGATGTCTGGATGCAGCCAGGAACATCTTCTGGAGTGGACCACCCTGTGGAATGACCTAGTCCACAGGGTAAAAGATGTTGGCCTGCACACAAGAATATATGAGCAGGTGCGGCATCATAAAAATGACCTCCTACATAATGCCAGGGAAGCAACAGCCACAGGTGGGGGCCTACTCATGCAGCCCCCACTTACAGCAGAACAGCTCCTTGCCAACCTTGGGGCACCCCCCCAAGAGCAGAACATCTCCATGAAGCCAGCATCGTGAATGTGGGTGCCCCTGACACACTGGACGAGGAGCATGCAGGTGAGGCCCTAGTGCACATTACTAGAGTAGTTTAGCATACATAACCTGCATCTGTAGAGTATCTGCTGCATATGTTAGATAAGATAGTTGTGGACGGGGTTTGGTAATGCACATAAGTGCACATCTATGGTGATGGGGAGCATATTTTGTACTATTGGGAGTTGTATTGTTAATGTGCAGAAATGCTGCTACCCCCCCTGTACCAAGCCAACATGTTGACAGTACTTTTCTCCCACATGCATTTAGCTTCCTCTGGTCTACTGGGACAGCAGCCTGTAGCTGGTGAGTATATAATTGTTTTTTGTGCTTTGCCAATACACACCTAGCCATATTGATGTCCATGTTAACTTGTGGTGGTGTTAAATGCAGTGGATCACAGTGGTCACCATGAGGGCCTATCGGAGGGGTAATGTAACATCCCTGCAGCATACCTCACAACCTGTCAGTGCAAGACATGTGGACTTAGACCAACAAACTGGGGGGACAAATGGGCTATGGTAGGGACATATCTGAAACATTAATCCTATACAGTGGATACCACAGTGTACACACCCCTGTTAAGATGCCAAGTGTTTCTGATATATACAATGAGAGACCACAATATTACATTCCACACCTTTTCCAACCTATAATGTGACCATAACATGAACAATTATCTTATAAAACCAAACAATATGTTCACGATTGGATTGCACAGGTCATATGTCACATTTAAGGTGGGTAATGTTTTTGAATGCAGTATTGTGGTCTCATTTTATATGATACAAGAGCCTGCCATATTAACAGGGCTGTGTACACTTATCATATCCATGTTAAGCTTAGAAGGTTGTTGGTGTAACAGGATTTGTCTGAACATACATTCACTGCTGGTGATGTGTGCAAATCGAATGTATGTCATTAATTAGTGACATCAATCTTCATATGATCCCAATTATGTGTCAGACAAACACATAGGGATTGTGAGGGACAGAGCAAACATATGTGCCAGACATCTACACATTCTTCAATGATTTGTACAGTTGTGAAGTATGGTCTACAGTAATTGCCACTGTGCTATACAGGTGAATAGCAATTATGTGTACATGGGTGCAGTGTGTGTTAGGTGAATGGACGTCACCTACTAACAGTACTCATGCATCCCAGACATGTATATTATTAGTAACAAGGATTGAGAATGGCTGCAATGCATGATGTGTCATTCCTGTCACGTTTTGGGTAAAGTGAGGTCTGTGTAACAGCTTTGTGCCAACTCACCTCTAAGTGTCTGTGTGCATGTCTGTGTGCGTGGCAACTAACCATAATGTCCAGGTATTAATTTACATTTATTGTCTTCCCCTCACAGGTGGCAATGGGGGTCAGGGTCCCACCCACTTGGGAACTGATGTCAATATCTCTGCAGACTTTGACAATGATGATAGCCATAGTGAGGCACAGGCTGGGTTGTCAGGGGCTGAATCTGTGCCATTGGTTGTCATCCCACTCTTGTCCACCCCATCCCTGCACGCAGACACAATGCCCACATATACCAAATCACCAGTGACCATAGATGGATAGTTGGTGAGTAGTGGCATGGGACAGGCAAGTGTTATGACTATGGCAAGTGTGTCTGTAGACACCAGCCATAGCCAGAGAACAGGTGAGGTCCCACACAGGCAGACGGGCAGGGTGCTCGAAGGGAGCCTGCTGCCTGACATGCCCCTGTCACAAGTGCTACAGCAAGTGTCACCAGACACATGTTTCAGACCATCATGGAGGCACAGACAGGCACATAGTGAACATAACACCAGGCAGCTTCTCAGGGCTGTGAATGCTACTCTTCCTGCTGTGAGTGACAACCTCCATGATCTTGCTGATGCCCACCATTATTATGCTGATGTCATGGATAGACAGTTGGGTGAGATGGTGGGAATCCTCAACCATGGCATGTCAATCCTTGAACATGGAATGTCTGTGATAGAGCATGTGGTGGGAGTTGGCCATCGGCCACATGGACGTGGGACAGCACCACAAACAGCTGAGAGTCCACATGGTCGTGCAACTTCTTGCTCCTGTAGTGGCAGTACCAGCAGTACAACTGCAGAGGGGTCGCTGTCCACACCACGATGCAGCAGGCCATGGGCATGTGGTCCTGGTCAGTCCCAACAGGGATGTAGATCCAGCAGATGCCAGTCACCATCGGGGAGTAGTAGTGCATCTGGTCGTGGGCCTGGTGGTGCCCATGGGTCCCCTGGCAGGCACAGTTCCCATGTCTGTGGCCAGAGACGGTGAACTGTACACCCTGCCATGTATGGTCCACAGCTGTCCAATATGCCACTGTGTAGGGCAGCCACATGGCATGACTGTGTGCATCCACACACACACACATCACCATTACAGCAAGGTAACCTCCAGACTTACACACACCACCTCTGCATGGCCAGTCTCACATACAACCCCCAAACACACACACATGATGTCAACCAAATGGCCCAGCCTGGGCCTCTGGCAAACCCACACCACACCCTGTGTATATGATGATACCTGTGCCACATCCCTGTCATCCATACCATCGATGCAGGGACATGCTAATATTGTTCTGATGCACAGGGTGAACTTAGAACTTAGTACAGTTTAGCATTGTAATGCTGTGTAGTGTTGACAGCCAGCATGTTTAATGGTTACACGTCAGAGTGTGTAGCTGTCAGCCATGATGCAGTATTGTTATTAATGATGACTGCATGTGGTCTCCATAATGTATTCTGTCTTCTAGGTGTCTGTCTATCAGCAGGATGTGTCTGTGCACACTACAAGGGGTATGGCAGTGTGGTAACACATTGAGTGCGTCATATTCAGGGTAGAGATGTACACAATTGACAGGTCTGTATCAGTTTTTGCATGTGCTATGTAGCTTATAGGGCTGAGGGGTGTATACAGGTAAGTGTATGGTGGCTGACATCAGCATCTCTGGTACAGTGAACTATGGCAAGTATAGTGGGTGGAACACACCTCAGATTTGTAATTTACACACACACAGAGGGTATTGTGTTCATCCAACACACATAGAATACTATTCACAGACACAGACATGCACAATCACAATTGCCAGTGTTGTGTTTGAAATTCCTACTCATCTAGTTAGTGGTAGTACAGTATTATGTAGTCATCACAGGAGGCACAGAGCTCATAGTGTGAGTTTCCAAAGTACGTGTATAGTGAGTAACATGACATGCCCTCTGTGATGCTGTTGTTCACACAACTCCATGAAGTCCCCCTCACAGGCAAGGTAAAGGGCTACACCCACATGAAGTAACAATTATAGCAGTTAGCAGTGTGTTACCAAGCCATTATCTATAGGAATAACAACACAGATGTTCTGTATGCAATTAGCAAGTGGGAGACAATAATTGGTGCACAGGCCATCAGCTGCTCATGAGCATTACCTATAAAAGGCAAGCTGCTGCCTATGCAAAACAGATGTACACCCTACATGTGTAGGAGAGGGAGAGGGAGAAACTGAGGAAAAGAAAACAAATAACAGCATATAACCACCTACATTTGGAAAAATACAAAGACAGGTATGTTGAACAAGTAAACGTAATGGACTGCAGTAGGGGATATACTAGAATGGAAAAGAGGAAGTTTAACATATATGTCTCAACAAAGCTTGCTGTACTAATATATTGCTGATCAGAACCTATGGCCATAGCACCTGGGTCTGTCTGCAGTGACATAGATCATAGGTAAAGCCCCAGGAAAGGATGGCTCACACATGACTAATACTGGAGTGTGTGTTGAACAATACTGATTTTGACAATTCTAAGCCAGCTACTGGGATGTTGTACATATCCATAACTTACTTGTGAATACAACTAGGATGTAGTTGTTTGTCTCAGAAATGTGAGACACCTATACATGGTATTTGCATAGTAAAGCACTGCTGCAGATGTGTGTGTGTTGAACTGCATGTTATATACTGAGCTCATACCATTCACCTGTCCGGTGTTCTGCACACTGTCAATATGTGTGCCTCATATTTGTAGTCATTTACCCATAGAGCTGTGAAGACTGACATTATAACATCCTCCATCATTGTCCTCTGGCTTTTCCCATTCGGGATTGCCACAGTGGATCATCTGTTGCCATTTCGGCCTGTCCTCTGAATCTTGCTCTCTCACACTAACCACTTGCATGTCCTCTCTCACCACATCCAGAAACCTTATCTGAGGCCTTCCTCGCTTCCTCTTACCTGGCAGCTTAATCCTTACCATCTTTTTCCCAATATATTCAGCACCCCTTCTCAGCACATGTCCAAACTGATGTAATACTGCCTCTCCAGCTTTGTCTCATATCCATCCAACATGGCCTGAGCCTGTCATATACACATTGCTAAACCTGTGCACTTATGTCACACTCAGTGCAAATCATAACATCTGTAACTCTGCCATGTGCAGCTCTGACTCCTGCCTTTTTGTCAATGCCACTGTCTCCAACCCTTATAACATAGGTGGTCTCACTACCCTCTTGTAGACCTTATATATCACATTTACTAGTACTTGTCTGTCACAAATCACTCCTGACACTCTTCTCCACCCTCTCCATCCTGCCTGTACTCTCTTCTTCACCTGTCCTCCATAGTCCTCATTACTCTGAAATGTTGATCCCAATCATTTGAACACATCCACCTTTGGCAATTGTACTCCATGCATCCTCAACATTCTGCTATCCTCCCTCTCATTCACACACAGATATTCTGTCCTAGTGCTGCTGACCTTCATTCTTCTCCTCTCTAGAGCATATATCCACCTCTCCAGGGTCTCCAAAAGCTGTTCCCTAATCTCAATACAGATCACAATGTCATCTGCAAACAACACAGTCAATGGGGACTCCCTTATAATCTTGTCTGTCAACCTGTCCATCACCATTGAAAATCAGAAAGGGCTCACAGCTGATCCCTGTCATCCCACCTCCACCTTAAACACATCTGTCAATCCCAATGCAGACCTCAATGCTGTTACACCACCCATGTACATATCCTGTACCACTCTTACATATATCCCTTCCACTCATGACTTCATCATACAATACCACAACTTCTGTCTAGGCACCCTGTCATATGCACAGCAACTCATGACCTTCTCTGTATTCCACCAGCAACAGTCTCAGAGCAAACATCACATCAGTAGTGCCCTTTCCACACATGAAACCATACTGCTGACTAGTACTCCTCACCTCCCTGTGTAACGTAGTGTCCACTACTCTTACCCATAACTTCATGCTGTGACTGGTCAATGTTATCCCGCTGTACTTATCACAGCTCTGCAAATCAACCTCATTCTTAACACCATACCCAAGCACTTTCTCTCTACTCCTCATGCAGCCTCACACTTCCCAAGATATCAGTAAACAGTCTGGCTAACACACCACTACCATTTCCCCTAAACAACCCCATGCTTCCACAGGTGTGTAATATGGACCAACAGGCTTGCCAGTATTCATCCTCTTCATAGCTATCATTACATCCTCCTTGTTAAAGCCATTGCAATTCCTGATTCACCATACCCACATCATCCAACCTTCTCTGTCTCATTCTCTTCATTCATCAGCCTGTCAAAGTACACTGTCCATGTGCTCAACGCACTCTCCTTGCTTGTGAGTACATATGCCTCATCATCCTTTATCACTCTTATCTGCTGCACATCTTTCCTAGCTCAGTGCATCTGTCTAGCTAATCAGTACAATTCCTTTCATCCCTCCTTAATGTCCAACCTGTCATAGAACTCTTAATATGCCCATCCTTAGCCTTTGCCACCTCTCTGTTTGCCATACACATCATCTCCTCATACTCCTGCCTACTTTCCTCATCCCTCTTACAATCCCACTCCTTCTTCCCCAACCTCTGTCTCTGTATACTGTCTAGTAGTTCCTCAGTCCACTAACAGGTGTCCTTGTACTGCTTCCTCCATCCACATGTCACCCCCAAGCACCCTTCTAGCTGTCGTCCTTATCAGCTCTACTGTACTTAACCAGATATTTGTTAGATTGTCTCTGCCACCCAGTGCCTGTCTCAACTCTTCCCTGAACTCCGCCTCACAATCATCCTTTTCCAATTCACACCATTTGATCCTTGGTGCTGCTCCCACACTCCTCCTCTTCTCGATCACCAACATCATCTTACATACCAACATTCTCTGCTGCCTAAATACACTTCCCCATCACCACTTTACAGTCTCCAATCTCCTTCAAAATGGCCCTCCTATACTGGATATATTCCACCTGTGTGCATCTTACTCCACTCTTGTATGTCACCCTATGCTTCTCCCTCTTGTTATAGTATGTATTCACCACAGCCATGTCCATCCTTTATCCAAAATCCACTAGCATCTCAACATCTCCATTCCTTTTAACACCATACATACCCATCAATTCCCCATCCCCTCTGTTCCCTTCATCAACATGCCCATTGACATCTGCTGCAATGACCTGTCTGTCACACTTGGGTACAGTCATCACCACATCATCCAACTGATGTCACATTTTACTTTCTCATCCATTGCACAACCAACTTGCATAGCATATGCACTAACAACAGTCATCATTACACCATCAGCTTACAGCTTCAGAAACGTCACTCTATCAGACACTTATGTCATCCTCCAAAAACACTCTTGTTATACTGTTCCTTCAGCAGAAGCCCTACCCCCTTCCTCCTCCAGTCCACACCATGATAGCACAATTGTGACCTGCCTACCATACACCTAGCCATAACCCCCTTCCATCTGATCTATTGCACACACACAATATATCAACCATCCCCTGGCCATCATATCAGCTAGCTTGGTCCCTATACCAGTCATACTGCCAACATTAACAATTCTTACCCTCAATACCACCCTCCTAGCCTTTCTCCTCTCCTTCTACCATATGACTGTTGGACATCCTCCAGGGGATGCTTGTCAGTGCAAAGGCTACTGTATTATTGAATGACTCAAGTATGTTACAGCAATATTGAGACACTGTCACTGATTTTGTTCCATTGCACCCATGTATGCATGGAATCCTACAGATGTCCTGCTGTAACAGGTTGAGAGGGATGACTGCACAGCAAGAGTGTGAATACAGTGTGAAAATATTGATAAAGAACAGACATGTATGTGAGGTATTACATATGCACATGTCAGTATGAGTAGGTGTATGTGTCCACCTCATGAAAACAGACATGTGATGCAAAATGTCAGTTAAAAAAGCTGTACGTGTTGTACACCTGTATAATCTTAGTTACTGTGCACCCAAAAGAGTGACATTTCTACAGCTACTGGTTGTTGCATTGCCCTGATACAACCACGGTTAGTACAATAAGCATGGTTATCATTACTAAATTGGAGAGGTGTCCAACTGTGTTATGACTTTGTGGCCATGCCCACTACAAACAACTGAATGAACACATACATGGCTGTATGGACTCAGCAATACCTTTCTTGTCATACCTGCCTCCACCAAAGTAGAGTAATCCCCTTTGCTGGACAGCAGCATTACACAAACCACAGACTTAGTCCCTATAGTGGCTTTACAGGGCAAAGTAGGGGCAGGAAGCAACCTGGCATCAAGTCAGCCATTGTCTGAACAAGCATATAAGGTCACAGGTAGATTACTGTAAGGCCAACTATGAGTACAAATTGGAGACATCCACCAAGGACAATCACAAGGCCACCTTCCCATATGTCTGCAGTCTAAGAGGCAACAAACCAAACCAACTTGTAATGGTGGCCAATCAGATCACATACACACACAACATAGCTACAGGCAACCTGCTGCAGATAGGGCTAGGGTAAACATCACCCCCTAGCTCAGCATCACTATAGGTGGATATGTACTGTGCCCACACCCCTCCCCTCATCACCAGTGAGCAGGTACATATTGCCTACTGAAAGAAAACAAATGTAAGTATCCATGGGATGTCATATCATCCCTGTCTGCATCCTACATGAACTCAGGCATGTGCTCCCAGCTGCATTACACACTGTAGTCACACCAAGCCGCAGCACCATACACACACCATCTGCATGGAAGATAGCTAATGTCATCCATTTACACAGACCTGAATAAGGAATGATTGGAATATGCAATCAACTTGCTCTCACTGTGAGCAATATGACTCATCAGGACCAGAAGTGCAATGCAAGATGATACTGTGCTGATAGATTACAGGGGTATGGTGTGCTTGTGAGTGGCGGCTACTGGTATGGTTGTGAGTGTTGACTACTGGTATTCAAGGTATTCAAGATACATGTGCAGGTATTGGATATACTGTTGTCAAATGTATGGGGTCCTGTGATGTGTTTCCTTGTTAGTGTCTACCAGGTGCAATGTCACATCACTGGCAGGAAACCTGTTCACCAGTGGAATGCAACCTGATAATGGAAACCATACTACAGAACCACACAGTACTGTTGGGCTGAAGACAGCAACATCTGCGGGAGAGGACCACCCTGTGGGATGACCTTGTCCACAGGGTAAATGAGATGGGCCTGCATGCACGTACATATGAGCAAGTGCGGCATCATGCCACCAACCCCATATGCCATGCCTGGCAAAGGGCTGCTGCCGTGACCAGGGACCCCACAACCACAGGTGGGGGCCCAGCCATGCAGCCCCCACTGACACCAAATGAGGAGCTCCTTGCCAAGCTTGGGCCACCCATCACAGTACAACACCAGGGTACAAAGCCCCACTTGCTGGAGGTGAGTGGCACCCAAACAATGAACAAGGAGCGTGCAGGTAAGGTCCCAGTGGGGATTAATAGACTACTGTATGAGACATACTTGTATCTGTACAGTATCTACATGCATGTGCCAGGTCAGACTGCAGTTGTGGATGGGGATTTCTAATACACAGAAGTGCAAATCTATGGTGAAGGACAGAAAGTTGTGTAGTATTGGGTGTTGTACTGTAATTGTGCAGACATGCTGCACAATTATAGTATTGGGTGTTGTACTGTAATTGTGCAGACATGCTGCATCCATCCTTTACCAAGGGCACATGTGAGTCTGCTGAAAATACCTCTCTCCCACAACTACATAGGTCACTCTGGGCTGCATATGGAATAGCAGCCTGAAGCTGGTGAGTATGGAATTGTTCAGTTGTGCTTTGGCAATTCTCCAGGCATGTGGAGGCCATGCATGTTACCATGCACACAACTATGACTAATAGCCATATTGCTTTATGTACATGTTCACTTTTGGTGGGGTTACTTGTATTGTATCACAGTGGTTACCACAGGGGTCTATTTGAAGAGAATGTAACATTCCTGTAGCATACCTCACAACCTGTCAGTGCAAGACGTCTGGACAGACACCAGCAAAATGTGTTGGACAAAGTGACTAAGGTAAGGACATGTGTGAAACATTACTGCTATACAGTGGATATAGAATGTCTACACACACCTGTTAAGATGCCATTTGTTTCTGATATATACTAATTGAGACCACTATATGTCACCTTTCCCAACCTTTAATGTGACCCATAACATGAGCAATTCACTTGTAAAACCAAGCATCTGGACTCACGTATTGCACCTACAAGCCTGGACAAGTGAGAGGGTAGCAGATGTTGTATCAGTATGCTGTTTCAGTCAGGTATGATACCTGATGCTGCCATATGTGGCAGTACATGCACTGTGGCCTATTTAGCAACAATATCACATACATGGGCATTGTTAAGGCAGACAGAGTGCTACTAGGTTCCAAATATCTAGATGTTCCAGACACATCTATACAGAGGACTCGTATGGCCTGTACAATAGTTTCACATGCAGCACGTGAGGCAGTTGCCATTACCACACTATATAAAGTAATGGCATCAGGAGGTGGTCACCTGCCATGTATGGTACACACATAAAAACTGTATCAGCCACACAATATATGATCCATACACACCAATATTGAGATTAGAACTCCTATCTATTTATGTCTACTATAGTGTTACACAGTTATCAGACATGCCACGGAGCTTACACAATTTCACCTTGTTCAAAGGTACTTGTAAGGTGAATGACATCAACATGACTACTAAATTAGGATGACAATGGTGGTACACAACTCAACACACACAAACAGTTGCCAGTATTGAGATTACAATGCTTGCCTTTCTAGTTATTTGTATTATGGTATTACGCAGTTAGCAGACATGCCATTAAGCTTACACAATTTCACCTTGTCCACACATATATACACACAAACACACGCGCACACATACACACACACACACACACACACACACACACACACACACACACACACACACACACACACACACTTGCCGGTATTAAGATTAGAACTCCTGCCTATCTAGTTATTTGTATTATGGTATTACACTGTTAGCAGACATGCCATGAAGCTTACACAATTTCAAGTTGTCCAAAGGTACTTCTAAGGTGAATGACAGCAACAGCAGCAGTAAAGTATGGTAGGGGAAGTGTAAAGGGTGGTACACAAGTCAAAAATAGTATAACCCACACACAGACTTGTCAGTATTAAGATTAGAACCCCTGCTTATCCAGTTATTTGTACTGTAGTGTTACACAGTTACTGCACGTGCTACAGAGCTTACTTGACTTACAACTGGCCAAAGGTGCTGATAACTACACAGCTGAGGTAAAGTATTACAGGTGGCAGGAATTCTGCCTTCAGTTTCTCCCTTACATCTTACTAGTTCTTTCTGTCATGGACTTCAAATAGCATTATAGCTTTGCACTTCAACAGGTTATTGTATCAATAAGTGTATCACACCTGGGAGCCATCAGCAGTACTCGTTCATCATGGAATTAGCCCCAGCACTTACTAGTTATGACCACCCCACCTGGCATGATTGTAAGTGCAGTTTTCTGTGCTTTCACCCATTAACCTGGTGCACTTGTCCATTCTAAGGCACTGCTGCAACTGCCTCATGTACACAGACAACCCTCTCATCTAAACTCCAAACACTCAGACCAGTGAGAGTTACACCTATATCACCAAATGTGGAAATATGCACTCTCCAGCAAAGACTGGACTAGCTGGTCAAGAGGATAAGATCAACACCTGCACCACACCATGTGGAACATATAACTCACCACAACACCCACTATGACAGCCCTGACATACACTGAAAAACCACACACCCACCTTCGCAGAGGCACTCAATGGACATTTACACAAACAGCACAGACCAGCAAGACAGACGCCCACTCAGACACCATGACATAGCACATGCCAAAAGACACATATGTCACCTACACAGTGTACCCCTCAACCTAAGCTCCTAAGGCTAAACACATTGCACAATACAGTAATCATGGGTGACTCAGTAGTGCAGCACACAGATGTCCCACAGACTAAGTTGATTATGAAGGAGGAAACAGCCAACTGTCTATCACATGCCAGCATCCAACACATAACACACCCAGTCAGGCCACTCCACAACTACTAGTATCACTCTGTCATCACCCATGTGGGTGTGAATGACCTGAGACACACCTCCCTAGACTACATGGCAAGAGACATGGTTGAACTCTCAGATTATGTGATCCAGGCAGGTGTGACAGTAGCCCTGAGCATTATATTGCCATCACCCAGAATGATGCTGCAGTACTATCAACAGATAATTGACTGTAGCATTGGCTTACATGTTGTATGTCATTCTCGGGGGATCCAGTATCTCTCTGCTTAGGATAAAATGATTGGCAGACCTCAATGCCTTGCCAGAGATGTCCTAAATCTGTCAGCCCTGGGTTTCCAGGTACAGGGTAAGTGTCTTGCCACCCCTATAGTGCCTTATTAGGCAGTGTTCCAAATCAAATTAACATCATAACAGCTAGACATGTATGCAGTCTGAGGGTCATGCTGCTCAACAGTAGACATCTAACTGTCAAGATGCAGTCACTCAAAGCACTCCTCAGAGTGGAGGACACTGACATTTGTGCTGTAACGGAAAAGTGATTCATAGCAGCAGACAGCAGCTCTGCACTAACAGGCTATGACGCATTCCACAGCTGTCAGTCCCCAAACATGGACCACACCTCCACAGGTGATGTTGTCTCCATATTCAGAATGGATATGCACACCTCCAGACTAGTATCCCAGCATAATGTGTCGGAGGTACTTCCGGTACAACTGACTTTGGGTAATAGTGCAATCCACACCATAGCTTGCTGTCGGTCCCCATCTATGTCCCTAGACTGTCAATGCACACTCCCCAACACCCTGACATCTGTGAAGCCCCAACCCTACACTGACAGAGTAGGAGACTTCAACTACCCCTCCATCACCTGGGTAAAGTAGTCAAGCACCAGTACACTGGCCCAACGCTTCCTTGAATTCATCAGTTCCAATGCCCTGAACCATTTCATACTGACCCCCCCAGTAGAGGATGCAACTGTGTTGATTACTTACATATGGGACTATTGCTCGACTACAGTTGTCAATCCCTACCTGGTCAGATCCAAACATGATGTAATCAACATGGAGCTCAACATCTTACCCACACTCCCCACAAAGGTAACCACCTTGCAAAACCTCTCCAAAGCTGACTTTGCAGTCACAAAAATAGGGGTGGATGACTTCACTGCACCCATGCCAATGGGAAATAGCTGCATGACTGTCAAAGCATACACATGTGCACTGCACAAACATGTACATGGATGCATGGTACTAGCCATATCCAACAGAACCCATACACAGTCCTCCAAACACTGGAAGCCAATGTGATGGTCCCCTGCCATTATGAAAGTGTACAACAGAAGGAGGACACTGTTGCAGAAAAAGGTGGTGTCCCAAGACTGGTGAACCCCCTTATTAGCTTCAAACACAACTTGGGATCCCTCATGGAATCACCTACAGGCAGCTATGAAGGCAGAACTGCAGAAGACACTGACAACAATCACAAAAGCCTTTGATAGTTATATCAGCAACCTCTACAGCAATAACCACATGTGCTGTGAGTTACTGCACAATGCTAATTCCTATCCTGAGACAACAGATATTGGCCACAGTCTTGCCAGCACATTCAGTCCCAGCTTTACCCCTCTCTCCTCCCCAAGGGGACAATCACAATGGCAGATGAATGCCAGGCACCCAGCATTACTGCAGGCCAGGTTAGACCTGCATTGTCCACAGGCAAGAATACAGCTTCCATGAGACCCCAACATATCCATGGCTGTGTTCTACATGACATACAAAGAGACCTGACACCACATCTGTGTGCCCTGGTCAGTCACAGCTTCACCTCAGGCTTTGTCCCTCCAAAATGGACACTGCTACAGTCATCCCTCTCCATAAAGGGGTAGCATCTACAGACCCTGGGGATTATTGGGCCCTTAGCCTGACAAGTCTACTATGTACAGGTATGGACTGCATCATCAAGGACCTGATTGACCAAGATATGGGTGATCTCCTAACACTGGACCCCACACTGTTTGGCTTTGTGAATGGTAGATCATGCCTGCTCAACCTGGTTGACGTCTTTGAGTGAGTCATCAGGGCTGTATATGACAGTAAGGCACTGCATACAGCCTACCTCAATCTGGCCAAGGCTTCTGATACAATTCCTCAATCAGGAATTTTTGATAAACCCAACAAACTAGGTATCAACTCCTATATCAGTGGGTGGTTTGCAAACTGGTTCACAGAACACACAGTGTGACAGTAGCAAACTCCACGTCAGACCGGCAAGCAGACATGAGTGGAGTCCCACAGGGATCAGTACTGGATAGTGTCCTGTCCAGCATCTACTTCTCAGGAGTCCAGCCCAACACAGAGGAACTCTGGCTGACCAAGTTCACAGAGGACTGCAAGCTGGGAGCTATCATGAACTCCACAAGTGATGCAGACATCCTATAGAAAGACCTTACTGAGACCAATGAGTGGTGTGGAAACCATGGCCAGAAGCTTAACACCACAGAATGCATCATCATCCCCTTTGGTAAAACACTCAGTTCCCAGTAAGCACCACATCAATGGGAGCCCAATGAACACTGTATGCATTATAAGAGATTTGGGGACACAGGTTGACAGCAACTTCTCCTTCAAGCACCACACTGCCACTGTGGTAAGGAAGTCTTTCTATATGGCACATTGCATTACAAAGGGTTTTGCATCCAGGAAGACAGAGGTAGCGATCTATGTCTACTATTCCCTCATTAGACCACTCCTCAAGTATTATGACCCATTTGCCATGTACCTCACTAGACACCTGCTACAGCTGGAGAGACCACAGAAGCACCTCACAAAGGGGTTCCTAGGCATTAAACACACATCCTATACAGACAGAGTCAGAAGACCCAGGCTATTCTTTGTGTCATATCACCTAATTAATAGCTATCTGTGCTTGACTTACAAAGCTATGTCTGACCCAGCTGTTTTAGAAATGCTACATATAAATCCATCCACACCACACACTGCAGAGACCTCTACCTCAGTTCCACAATCACCACAACATGCTGGTGGGACAGGTCCCTCACCAAGAAACTGCACATGCCTTGGAATACACTTCCCATACATGTCATGCAGAGCACCTAGCTGACCCTGTTCCAGAGACATCTTGAGGAGTGGATGGGTAATAGACAGTTCAACCCAAGGATCACTGCAGTGGCTATACTTGATACAGGTACTGGGAAGTAACATTGGGTGGCACAATGGCAGAGCCCTTCTATGTGCTAGGCTTGTAAGAGCTCCTGGGCCATTAGCCTACTACACACTTGTGAACCTATAAAGGGAATGACATCAACAGGACTGATAAAGTAGTACAGTGGGTGTTAACCTTATCAAAAATACTTTGTCCTACAGACACATGTACACACACTTGCCAGATGTTAGAGTAGAACCCCTACCTAATTAGTTATTTGTACCATAGTGTTACGCAGTTACCGCACGTGCTACAGAGTGTACTGGGCTGAGAACTGGCCAAAGGTGCTGATATAGGGAATGACATCAGCAGGACTGAATAAGTAGGTGTCAGAAGAAAAATTCAGACGAGTCACATCTGTCTCAGGTGATAAAAATTTCTTTATTAGCAGCTAACTAGATTACACATCATGTTGGCCAAGATGATCTCCTCCTCTGGTCAACTTGTTTACTGACATCAACTTTTATACTGCAAGCAAAACAACTTTTTGTTACATTTCTGACCATTGACAGTTGGCTATGGAAAACACCTGTGGTAAACATGTTTATCAAAAATCACTTCAAACCAACAGTTAGTGCAGAATGTTCAAGAAGTACAGAATGTTCAGTTCAACAATGGTAGCTCAAATATTCCAGGACACACAGCCTGCTTCAGTAAATTAACTCTTACTCGGCCGTGCATCCTTATCCCAGGCTTCACTAAGCTACAACCAAGTCTCTTTATTCTGAAAAGCAGAAAACAGTTATTATTCAGGTTCATAAGCACTGCTGCATTTTGTTCACAGATGAGGCCCATCTTTGATAGGCATATCCCAACAAATAACATGTTCACTTTGCAAGAAGAGGAAAAAGACAAATAACAGTATGTTTTTAAAACTTTTTCTCTTAACATTTCCCCCCGAAAACACTTTTTAGTTGTCTTTTTATTTCAGCAATATATGGTAAAAACTAAGTTTTTCTTTCTATACATTACTTCATTGGCAAGACAAACTTTTAAACTTCAAAAACATTTGCAAAAAGTCACATTTCAATGTATTCACTTTCACCAGTCTGTTGCAATTGCTGGTACATCATCTTCGTAACAGCAGTATCAACCAGTCTTTGTAGAAGACCTCTGATACAGGGTATACAACAGCAACCACATACCACCACGATAGCCACAGTGACTCCAAAGGACACCAGGAAACTGCTGATGAGATGACTCCATTTTCCAAACCACGCTTGTAGAAAGTCTGTAAAGGGATTACTTACCCCAGAGTTCTCTGCCAATTCTTCGGATAACATCTCCAAACCTTTCAAAGCTCGAGTAATACTTCCATCAGGCGCAGTGTTGTTTGGAATGTACGTACAACAGAAAGTCCCAAACATCCTGCAAAGTCCTCCTTCTTTAGCCAGGAGCATATCCAACGCAATTTGATTCTGCCATGCCACCTGCGAAGTGGCCTCCAGTTGTTCAGCAATTCCTTTCAATGCATCTTTGGTATAGTTCACAAAATGCTGCTGGTTATAGTAAATGTAGTTGATCCAGTCAACATTCTTATTAGGTTGAATCCAGACAAAGATGGATGTAAAACCAGCTGCTATTTGGTTTATTGCTTTGTATTCATCAGGTACGCCTCTTGGTACGCCAATGCTATCGATGTAGACACCGTTATCGAAGGATTGCTTCGGTGCCTCTCTTTTTCTCCTACTCAACCACTTCGGCTTTATTTCAGGTTCTCTTACAAAACTGCTTGCTGGAACTGGGAAAATGTAGAATGGCAGAATTAACTTTACAAGTGCACAAGTTCCCTTCCAGGGAATCGTAAGCCTTGATCTGAGTTTGTTGTCTCCACATAACCACCATACATCTGCTAAACTGTGAGTTTGGTTCTCCAGAAATGGATTCCCATTGCCATTCAAAGTAACATTGCAATAGTTCTGTCCCATATTGCCATAATTCTTCCCTGTGCCATCTCTGGAAATGCACATATACGAACCTGTATAGGAAATCGCTGCAGGCAGTTTCTCAACTTTGCTTATGACTGGAAAACGCTGAGTTTCATTTTTGCATTTATCTTCAGTTTTGTTGAAGAATAATTTTAACAGACACATTAGGTTACCTTCATGTCGCATCAATGGGACTGTCGCTAGTTGCTGTTTACCTTCAGCACAAGAAACACAGTTCTTACGATGTGCCTCTCGGGTACTATATCTAACCCAAGATAACCATTCATTATGGTGTATGAATCCTGTCTTGAGTAACAATTGTTCTTCTTCGGTGAAGGCAAAATCTGCTTTACTTGTAGCATTTTTAAGGCTTTGTACTTTAAGTTGGAGGGTCCCCAAAGGATCAGTTCCAATTGGAAGAGACACTCCGATTCCATAAACTCCTGAATCACTTTCTTGTGGTGACACAATGGTTATAGTAATTACTTCGGTACCTTGGAAATGCGCAATTTTTATTCTTTGTTGCCTGCTTTTATCTTTCTCTGGTATCACTGCACCACTTGTTTCCCATCCATTCACATCTGTTGACCACCAAACATTTGACCAGGACGTACAGTCTCTATTGCACAAGTATTTTGCACAAGTCAAGAAATCATTATTGTTCCATTTAGAACAGTCCAAAATTCCTTCACAAAGTTTCACCTTAAACACAGTAGTAACACCTGTTTGCACTTGCAGCACCACCATTCCTTTTTCTCTTGCAACTGTTCCTTCTCGTATGGACATATTTACTTTCGCCACCAAAATCATCATCATGTAACAGTTCAAGTACCAGTTGAACATGGCCATCCTCCCTAAGGACTACCTCGCGCCGTTGGTTTCTTCACTGGGTTTGAGACGAACTAACCCCTATTGGGCTAAAACCCCTTTGTAGCCAGACTTTGCGCTCAGAGGTCCGGTGGAGTTTGACCAACATCAATGGTAGAAGGAAGAGCCTTGAGTTTTTTACAGTGGGTGATATGAATCCACAAAGTCCTCTCAGCGATCTTTACAGCCGTAGGTGTCGAGATAAGTACTTGGTATGGGCCTTCCCACCTGGGGGATGACCAATTCTTTCTCTTCACAATTCGGATCCACACCCAGTCCCCGGGTGCCACACTTAACAAGGTTTCATTTCTAGAATCTGCAAAGGAGTCATTGGTTACAAGAGATTTGACATTTAGCAGCTTCGTCATATAATCTGCTAGATCCTCACCCCCCTCACGTTCCACTGGCAACAATCCTTGCCACTGCGGGACGTAATATGGTCTCCCAAACAAAAGTTCAAATGGTGTAAGTCCTTTGTAGGAGGGTGAGATTCGCATATACAGGAGTGCCAAAGGAAGGCACGCAGTCCATGATCTATGTGTTTCTGCCATCAGTTTGCGGAGCTTACTCTTCAAGACACCGTTGTGTCTTTCCACCAGTCCAGCTGACTGGGGATGGTAAGCACAATGGTACTTGAGATCAATTTGAAACACTTGACCCAACTTCTGAACAATCTGGTTAACAAAATGAGACCCATTATCACTGTAAATGTGTCTTGGTAAACCAAATTGTTGAATTATTTCTGTAGTCAAAAGTTTTGCTACTGTCTGTACATTCGGGTGCTTTACTGAAAAAGCTTCTACCCATTTAGAAAAAGCATCAATAATGACTAAACAGAACCTTTTTCCCTCTGATGGTGTCAATTCAATAAAGTCCATACAGAGTGTGTGGAATGGATATGGAGAGGTGGGGAATGCCTGCTGAGACTTTTTAACTCCCTCCTGAGCATGATAATTTGCACATAATAAACAAGATAAACAGAATTGCTTTGCATAGGTTGAAAACCCCTTACACCAAAACACCTTAGACACTATTTGAATCATCGTCTGTACTCCTACATGGGCAGGTCCATGGCTAACCAATGCCGCATACCTAAAAAGGTTTGAGGGTAATACCATTTTGCCATCTGATGCCCTATACAACCCATCCTGTTGAGTGATACCATATTTTACCCAACGACATTTTTCCTTCTGTGTTGTTAATGTTTGCATTAGTTTTAGTGTCTCTAAGTCTAAGAGGTGTCTGGGCTCTAAATCATTGTTATGTAAAAGCAAATCATTTTCTTGAGCTGCCTTTTTTGCAGCCATATCAGCAAGGGGATTTCCCCTGGAGACAGGATCTTTTCTGTTGGCATGTGCGGAACATTTACATATCGCTATCTAAAGTGGTAGTTGCACTGCATCTAACAATTGTAAAATTAAATCTCTGTGATTTATTGGTTTGCCTGTCGCAGTAACCATTCCCCTATTCTTCCATTGTTGTGCGAAAACATGTACAGTGGAGAAAGCATATTGACTATCTGTATAAATTGTCACTTTTTTTACCCTCCCCTAAGGTACAAGCTCGAGTCAAAGCCACCAACTCAGCTGCTTGTGCAGAATAAATGTTTGACAATCTTTTTGCCTCCAAAACTTCAGTTTCTGTGGTGACAGCATACCCTACTAGTGTTTTTCCTACAGTGTCTTTCTTTGCTGATCCGTCTACAAACAAAACAAGATCAGAATCTACCAATGGAATATCCGTTAAATCTGGTCGGGGAAGCACTTTGCTATGAATGCTCTCTAAACAAACGTGTGGAGTACCTTCTTCTGGAGTCGGCAAAAGTGTCGCCGGATTAAGAGTAGTACATCTTTCTATGGTCATATGAGGCTGTGTCAGCAGCACTGTCATACATGGCAAATGTTGACTAGGAGATAAAAAGGTTATTTTATCTTGCAAAAGTATAGTAGCAACTGAATGTGGAACCCACAATTGTAATGGGTGAAACAAAACTAATGATGCTGAGGCTTGTACTGCCATGGCGGCTGCCACTACAGCTTGAACACAATGCGGCAATGCCCTTGCAACAGGATCTAATCTGGAGGAGTAGAAAGCTATCGGTCTCTGTTTATCCCCATGTACTTGTACCAGAACCGAAGTCATATATCCTCCCTTACAATCAACCATTTGTACAAACGGCTTAGAATAGTTCGGAAAACCCAAAACAGAGGATCCTGCTATCAATTGCTTAATTCTATTAAATGCCTGTATTGCCTTATTTGTCCACTGTATATCATTTTTAGCTGCCATGGGAGTATCATAGATTAGTGCGGTCAATGGCCCTACTTCCTCAGCATAGTTAGGGATCCAACTTCTACAAAAGTTAGTCACACCTAAAAAGGACATCATCTCCCACTTAGTTGTAGGCATAGGTGCCTCAAGAATTGCTTGTTTTCTTTTGTTCTCCAATTGTCTACCTGCCTGCGAAATTAAATAACCCAAGTACTTTACTTGTGCTTTCCACAATTGTAACTTTTCTTTATTTACCTTGTTTCCTTGCTCAGCTAAAAAACTAATAAGGGCAAGGGTATCCCTTCTACAACTTTCCTGCGTGGGTGAGGCCAACAAAATATCATCTACATACAACAGAACCTGGCTTCCCTCTGGGGGAACAAACTGAGCTAAATTCGCAGCCATTTCTTGTGTGAATATTGTCGGACTCTCACAATAACCCTGTGGCAATCTGGTGTAGGTGTATCTTTTACCTTGATAAGTGAATGCAAACCAAAATCTACTCTCCTTATGTAGTGGTATGGAGAAAAAAGCATTGCTTATATCTATGACAGAAAAATATCTGTGCTGAGGTAGTAAATCATTAAGTAGTGTATAGGGGTCAGGGACCACCGGTGCTCTTGGGATCACAGCCGAATTAACTGCTTGTAAATCCTGAACCAACCTCCATGACCCATCCGGTTTCTTTACAGGAAACAACGGAGTATTGCAGGGTGAATCTGGGCACTCAACAAGAATTCCTACCTGTTTTAGCTGCTCAATAACTGGCTTAATTCCTTCCTCTGCTTGTTTACTTAGCGGGTATTGGTGCTTACGAGGTCTAAAACCTGACTTTGGAGTTATACAAACTTCACCTGCTGTTTTCATCAGTCCTACATCCCCTTTACCTTTTGACCATAAATCTACAGGTAAGGCACTTAACGCACTATCTTCCTCTTGAGTTAGAAAGATTTGTCATGCCATTTCTGTTTTGTCATCCTTGAAGTGCATACTTGGTTGTGCCCAAGTCACCCAATTTAATCTTTGTACCTGGATCTGTTGATCCTTCAACTGACTTTCGGACATTGAGTCCCAATTCGTTACCTTTTTCGCCAAATCTACCCAATGTGTCCCCACCACTTTAGTAAATGAAATATATGGGCTATAACCTGAGCGATATAAAGAACTCATTTCCTTGGTCAAAGTACAGGTCACTACTGTATTACCTTGCGTATCCCAAAACATATAATTCAAAATTATCCCTGCATGTTTGTGCTTAAAGAATTCTTTTTCAAATTCTTTATCAGGTCCAGGGGCCTTTCTGTAGAACATTGTACAATGTAAGTGCACCGCAACCTGCGGTGACCCGCTCCTAGATTTACTTAAAGCTAGGCTGATCAAATCTGTATCAACCCTCCCCAGCCCATTTGAAATCAAGTCCTGGCTATACCAGTAAAACAAGTCTTGTACTCCCTGTACCACCAAGCCATCCGCTAACCTTTTCGCCTCAATGCCTTTAGGTGTGGGAATTGCCGCTATTCCAAACAAATGCATCAAATCTCTTCCCAGCAAATTAACTGGACAAACTTTCGATATAATTACCCTACACCTATCAGTTTGGTTTGTTTGCGGATCTGTGAACAATAGAGGATGGGACAGTGGTTCCTTATAGATTTTCCCATTTGCTGCTTTCACAGACAAACTCATCTGTTTCGCAGTTCGGAGGCAGAACTGCTGGACCCAAAAGTGTACACGATGCACCTGAATCACATAAAAACTCCACTTTCTGTCCCTCAACCAAAAACTCTATCATGGGTTTTTGATCTAGATGCATAGCAATACCCAAATTTGCCATGTTTATGACTTCACAGTCACAATCCCGCCCTTCCTTCTGAGTGTTCTGACATTCATCGCAGAGAGTGTCTGCCTCATCATCATCACAATCATTCTCACTTTCTTCTTCTCTACAATAATCACAGTAATGAATTTGGCGCCTTCCTTTACTATCATATAGTCATGCAGAGCCCTTGTTCGTAAGCTGTGGGGGATGTAGCCACTCTTCACAGTTGGCAGCGAAGTGCCCACGTCTACCGCATTTAAAACATTCTCCACGTTTTAACCTCCCCTCATATTCCTCTGAATATCCACCCGGTTTATTTAACGTGTCCCATTTCGGGCCCCCACGTTTTTTTACGCCACCACGGCGCCCTTGCCCCCTTTGGTCCTGTACCAAGAATATACCACCATCATCCCCTACTGCTAACACTTGTACTTTCTTTTTCTTTTTTAAATTGAAATGTCGCTCAGCATGCTGTGCATATTCAAACAAAGGTTGCAGTCTACATGTTCTATGATCCACCATATGCTTAGTTATAAAACTACTTATCGGATTTTTCAATTGCTGTTCATACGGACTGTCATTGGTCTGATCCTGCGGAATCATCATTCCACAATGGTTATTGAACACTTCTGTCAATCTTACAATATAGTGATCTACAGATTCATCAGAATTTTGAATGCACTGATTTATTACTGTCCAATCTGCTCTTGGACGCCACTTATCAGAAATTCTCTTTAACAGATCAGTGACTCGCGTTTCTAACACCCCAGAATTATACTTTAATGTAGTGCCGTCATCTGCCTTACATGTCCAAGTACCACAAACTAAGTGCCAATCTGGACCCAGGATTTGTTGCACTACTTGTTCTACTTCTAAACCATTTAGATGATAACTTAAACGCATACCAACTATGTCCTCAGAAAACTTTTGAAAATTAACCTTGGGATGAGAAATACCATCTGTAGCTCGTTTTATATCCTCTCTAGCCCAGGGATAATAAACTAAAATAGTTGGCTCTTGTCCAACATCCCCTGTTTGTGGGTTTGCAACTTGTATTAAGGGAAGAGCTTCTGAGTAGTCAGAAAGTTTAATGGCCCAACGTCCTTGCCCTGCTGGTCCTGACCTTACCTGCATAGGTTGGTCTACCTGTTGCAAAGCAACCTTGGGTACTATGGGAATCTGCGGGTAAATTGGAGGGGTCACAACATTTCCTTGAGCAGCCAATAACCCACCCTGCTGTACAGATCCCACATCTTCAGACTGATATTGAGGAGGTTCCGCCAGTACGGCAGCAGCAATTTCCCCATACGGTGGGGCAGTTGCCCGCCTTTGTACCGCACAAACTGTATGCTCATCCTCCTTATCTAAAAATAAAGCTACTTTTCCACTTGGCACCAGTGATCCCTTTTGATTTATTTTTTCTTTTTCCTGGCACTGTTTTTCTTTTATAGCTCGTTTATTTGCCTCTTCTAACCATTTTTGTGCTTGGGGAAATCCCAATTGTCTTTGCTTTTTAGTTCTAGTTCCTGCATCTCTTTTCAAATCTCTAACCAATTTTGCACAGGCGTTCTTATTCAGGGTACCATCAAAATCATATTTCAACTTCCACTTTTTCAAAAATTTAACATTATTTTCATTTAAACCTTTCATATACTTAGCATCAACATTTAAACAGACATCACTCTCACACTTGCAGCAACTCGAACCCATGTTTCCCCTAGATTTCTTATTTTAGGACTGTATCAAAGTTACTTTACAGGGCTTATTATAAAATGGGGCTATCTTAACGGGTGATCCTAACAAAATAATCTTAACAAGTAATCCTACTCACCCTTAACTAAAAATAAAACCCTTGTCGACAAGGTTAAATTAAATTAAAAGAAAATTTATTTTTCATCCTACCTGAACCAGATGAGACTCTGTTTCCCCTTTTCATTCAGAAACCGTCCATCAGATAGGGATCAGAGAGCGGCCGTCCTCCTCTCAACGACAAATCAGTCGAAGGGCTTTCAGTCAAGGGAATCTTAAGATGAGAAACCCTCACCTGCACAGGTTTTTCAGTCTCTCTGTCGGTCTGATCCATATCTTCATAGAGGTTTCCGGTCCGAAGGACCAAAATGTCAGAAGAAAAATTCAGATGAGTCACATCTGTCTCAGGTGATGAAAAATGTCTTTATTAGCAGCTAACCAGATTACACATCATGTTGGCCAAGATGATCTCCTCCTCTGGTCAACTTGTTTACTGACATCAACTTTTATACTGCAAGCAAAACAACTTTTTGTTACATTTCTGACCGTTGACAGTTGGTTATGGAAAACACCTGTGGTAAACATGTTTATCAAAAATTACCTCAAACCAACAGTTAGTGCAGAATGTTCAAGAAGTACAGAATGTTCAGTTCAACAATGGTAGCTCAAATTTTCCAGGGCACACAGCCTGCTTCAGTAAATTAACTCTTACTCGGCCGTGCGTCCTTATCCCAGGCTTCACTAAGCTATAACCAAGTCTCTTTATTCTGAAAAGCAGAAAACAGTTATTATTCGGGTTCATAAGCAATGCTGCATTTTGTTCACAGATGAGGCCCATCTTTGATAGGCATATCCCAACAAATAACATGTTCACTTTGCAAGAAGAGGAAAAAGACAAATAACAGTATGTTTTTAAAACTTTTTCTCTTAACAGTAGGGCAGTGGGTGTTAATCAAAATACTTTGTCCTACAAACAAACACACACACACTTGTCAGATGTAAGAGTAGAACCCCTTCCTAAGTAGTTATTTGTACTATAGTGTTTACGCAGTTATCGCACGAGCTACAGAACTTAATAGACTGACAGTTGGCCAAAGGAACTGATATGGCGAATGACATCAGCAGGACTGATAAAGTTGAGCAGTGGATGGGAAACATATCAAAATACTTCTGCTTGCAAACATATTGGCTGGATACAAGAGCAGAACCCCAGCCAAACTAGTCATTTGTACTATAGTGTTAAGCATTTATCACACACACTACTGAGCTTACAGGGCTGACAGCTGGCCAAAGTTGCTGATAAGTGACTGACATCATCTGGACTGATAAGGTGGGGCAGTGTGAAGTGTTGTGGGTGGGAATGGCATAAAACTGTTTCACCCATAAACAAACACACAACTTCCTCAGTCTTGCACACACAACTGTCACACACACACACACACACACACACACACACACACACACACACACACACACACACACACACACACACACACTTGGCAGGACTGAGAATAGAACTCCTACCTAGCTATTTATTTGTACCATAGTGTTATGCAATTATTACATGTGCCACAGAGCTTATGGGGCTGAGGCCTGATGGAAGGCACTTCTAAGATGACTGATATCTGCAGGACTGTTAAAGTAGGGAAAGGGGAAGTGAACTGGGATGAATGGACCCAAAGGCATTTAGTTGTAAACACACACACACACACACACACACACACACACACACACACACACACACACACACACACTTTTACATTTGCTAGGATTGAGATTAGAACTCCTACCTAACTCGTTATTTGTACTATAGTGTTATGCAGTTATCACATACACTACAGAGCTTATGGGGCTAGGCCTAACAAAAGTGACTTCTATGGTGACAGACATTTTCAGGACTGCTAAGGTGGGGCAATGGGAAGTGCTGTGCTTGGGAATGGCATAAAACTGTTTCACCTATAAACAAATAAAAAACACATAACTCCCTCAGTCTTGCACACACAACTGTCACACACACACACACACACACACACACACACACACACACACACACACACACACACACACACACACACACACACACACTTACACTTGCCAGGACTGAGAATAGAACTCCTACCTAACTGTTTGTTTGTACTACAGTGTTATGCAAATGTCACACATGCCACAGAGCTTATGGGGATGAGGCCTGACAGAAGGCAATTCTAAGATGACTGATATCTGCAGGACTGCTAAAGTAGAGAAAGGGGAAGTGTATTGGGTATGAATGGACCCAAACGCTTTTAGTTGTGAACACACACACACACACACACACACACACACACACACACACACACACACTTGCCAGGACTGAGACTAGAACTCTTACCTAACTAGATATTTGTACTACAGTGTTACGCAATTATCACATGCACCACAGAGCTTATGGGGCTGAGGCCTGACGGAAGGCACTTCTAAGATGACTGATATCTGCAGGACTGCTAAAGTATGGAAAGGGGAACTGTACTGGGTTTGAATGGACCCAAAAGCATTTAGTTGTAAACACATACACACACACTTTTACATTTGCCAGGGCTGAGATTAGAACTCCTACCTAACTTGTTATTTGTACTATAGTGTTATGCAATTATCAGACGCATCACAGAGTTTATGGTGCTGAGGCCCGAAGGAAGGCACTTCTAAGATGACTGATATCTGCAGAACTGCTAAAGGAGGGAAAGGGGAACTGTACTGGGTTTGAATGGACCCAAAAGCTTTTAGTTGTGAACACACACACACACACACACACACACACACACACACACACACACACACTTTTACATTTGCCAGGGCTGAGATTAGAACTCCTACCTACTAGTCGTTTGTACTATCATGTTATGCAGTTATCACAAGTGCCACAGAGCTTATGGGGCTGAGGCCTGATGGAGGGCAATTCTAAGATGACTGATATCTGCAGGACTGCTAAAGTAGGGAACGGGGAAGTGTACTGGGTTTGAATGGACCCAAAAGCTTTTAGTTGTGAACACACACACACACACACACACACACACACACACACACACACACACACACACACACACACACATTTACATTTGCCAGGACTGAGATTAGAACTCCTACCTAACTAGTTATTTGTACTATAGTGTTATGCAATTATTGCATACACCACAGAGATTATGGGGCTAGGCCTAACAAAAGTGACTTCTATGGAGACAGATATCTTCAGGACTGCTAAGGTGGGGTGATGGGAAGTGTTGTGGGTGGGATGGCATAAAACTGTTTCACCTATAAACAAACACGCAACTCTCTCAGTCTTGCACACAAACACACACACACACACACACACACACACACACACACACACACACACACACACACACACACACACGCACTTACACTTAAGTTCATAGGTTGGTACTAGGCTATTGGCCCTAGGGCCTATACAAGCCTAGCCATAACAATTCCCTGGCTATTTCTTCCCACAGTATTTACTTCCCTGGACCCCTGTCTAGCATAGTGACAGACGTGATCCCCGGGATGAATTTCCTATCTCCCATCCAATCATCAAGGTTCCTTTTGAAGAGGGCCAAAGAGGTGCTCTGCTTTATTTGTATGGGGAGTCTATTCCAGAGTGTGGGGAGTCTCTGGGTCAGGAACCTATCACTCCGGCATGTTTTGTTCATTGTGATGATAAGGTTTAGATCTCTGGAGGGTGTGTCTCTGAGGGATTGGGATTTCTTTAAGTGTAGCATGTCCAATAGCTCTGGGTTTGACATGGCCTTGTATGTTAAGCAGAGATCGCCTCTGAGTAGACGACATGCGACAGAGTATAGGTAGAGTTTTTTTAGATGATCAGCATAGGGCATCTGCTTTAGGCCTGTGATTCTTTTAGTGAGGTATTTCTGCGGCCTTTCCAGTTGTTGCAGATATCTTGAGAGGTACATACCAAATGAGGCATGGTATTCTATAATGGGTCTAAGGAGGGATGAGTACAGTGGGACAATGACCTCCTTTTTTTGGGATGAAAAGCCTTTAGTGATGAGGTGTGCCACATAGAAGGATTTCCTGACTGTTGTGGTGATGTGGTTATCGAAGGTGAGGCCACTGTCCACATGTGTCCCTAAGTCTCTTATCACACATTCGGTGTTTAGTGTACTGCCACCTATGTGGTAATTCATGGGTACATGTTTTTTCCCAAAAGGGATAACTATACATTTCTTGGCATTGAGCTTGAGGCCATGGCCCTGGCACCAAGCATCTGCTTCTGTAAGGCCCTTTTGTAGAATATCCACATCATTTGGGGATTCAATAATGGCTCCCAGTTTGCAGTCATCTGCAAACTTTGTTAGCCAGAGGGCCTTAGTGTTGGCTTGTACTTCAGAGAAATAGATGCCAAACAAGAGCGGTCCCAGGAATGAACCTTGAGGTACTCCACTTGTCACTTGTCTGGAGCTGGATTTGGAGTTGGTTACTTTTACAGTGTGGGTTCTGTCAGTAAGCCAGTTGGCAACCCATCGAGTGACGTAGGGATTAATGTCCAGCTTAGTAAGTTTATCTATGATTCCAGAGTGAGGGATGGTGTTGAAGGCCTTGGCGAGGTCCAGATAGGCTTTGTGGACCACCTTACCCTTGTTTACAGCTCTGGAGACTGATTTGAAGAAGTCAATCAGGTTCAGAAGACAAGATCGGCCCTTCACAAAACCAAACTGCATGGGGTCCAGTGTTTGAAGAGTGCTAATAAGGAACTTTGCTTGACATAGTTGGGTAGCTTGTTCCAGAGTATGGGAAGTCTCTGGGACAGGAATCTATCCCTTCAGCATGTTCTGTTTATTGTGGTGACAAGGTTTAGGTCCTCAGACCATGTAGCTCAGATGGATTAGGATTTCTTTAGGTGTAGCATGTCCAACAGCTCTGAGTTTGACATAGCTTTATATGTTAGGCAGAGATCACCTTGGAGTAGGAGATATGCTACAGAGTAAAGCTGGAGTTTTTTGAGACGGTTAGTGTAGGGCATCTGTTTGAAGCCAGTAATCCTCTTAGTGAGGTACTTCTGTGGCTTTTCCAGCTGCTGCAGATATCTTGTGAGGTACATTCCAAAAGGGGCGTTGTACTCTATAATGGGTCTAATGAGTGTCGAGTAGAGGGGCAATGCCCCGGGCATTGCACATGACCTGGCAGTTGATGGAGGGGAAGCCCTTGTGGTTTATGTAGGCCCTACCCCATTCACCAGGTGGTGCTTTGATGTGGATGTGCATGCAGTCTATGGCACCCAGTACCTCTGGGTAGTCTGCTACACTGTGGAAGAGATGCATATTGCTGGTCATTTTCTCACGAATGCTGGGGAAGTGAACGTGCTCAGTGGCATGTGGTCGCATGGCATCCAGGAACTGGTGGAGTATCCTGGACGCAGATGCCTGTGAGACCCCCATGATATCCCCAGTTGGTCTTTGGAAAGTACCTGTAGTTAGTATTCTTAAGGTTACACATACCTTGGTATCCACTGGGATGGTTTCCCCTCTGATGGTTCTGGCTCTGAGGTGAGGTCGGCACAGCTCAAAAAGTTGCTGAAGTATGTCTCTGTCCACCCTGTATTGCTCTACTATCTCCATATCATGTAGCCCCTGGTAGGTTACCCTGGGTCTGAACACTATTCTCCTCCTCCTCAGTCTGAGTTGGTTGTCAGCATTTTCCTCCTCACCACCCTCAGTCTCTAGCACATGTTGATAGAGCAGAGCAACAGCAGCCTCTAACATGTTTTGTTAAATTTGACAGTTTAAAATTCCCCCGAATGTGTACACCAGTGGTGTAGAGTTTGTGGGAAAAAACAGACTGAAAGGTGTTTGCATAGTTTATAGTAGTGTGCTGAGCTGCTGCCTGTGTAATTGGCTGATTCTGATACATTCCACCTGCGAGCTATGCTTGTTCTCCTTGAGTGCATTCTTCCTGCAGTTTCCCTTTCCCATTTCCTCCCCGTTTAAGCCCTGATACACTCCGTGCAGTCCTGGTGTTCAAATGTCAACAGTTCTATTATTCCCTGTGGTTTTCTTTCTTTTTTTGGTGTTTTAGGCCCGGTGAGCAGCTTGGACACCTGTTTAGCTAAAGTTAATAGTTTTCATCAGAACTGGCCCTTCCTAGACACGAACACGCTCTGCATTTCATGGAATAGGGAAATACAGCCTCGGACACACCCCTTGCCTTAGTTGTGCTTAGCTAAGGGCAAACAGGGGCCACTGAGCTCTAATGTGCTTACAGCAATTGTGACACACATCCTTTTCATGTTAGCTGCTCCTCCTGTCTAACCATGGTGTTGGAGCACCTAGACGGTTAGGTGCAGTCTGACACTGCGAAGAAATTTGTGGTTCAGTATAAATCCCCTCATTTGCATACCCCACTGCCTTACTCCTGAGTTACCATACTTACACTGAGCCTTTCTCCTTAGCAACCACTATTCCCTGGTATTGTTTTCTTTCTGCATGCCATTCACTATTATGGCAAAATGTTTTTTGAGGAGTTTTTATATGTATTCAATGATATTTTGTATATTCTTCTATAGATAAGATGTGCGGGTATTTAAAGGGTAGTGATCGAGTGATGTTTCCGCTTTTATTTCTCTTAGGAGTTTTCTGAGGAAGTTGGTGTATTATAACCGACGAAAAGCTTGGGAGAAGCTTAAACTTAATAAATTTTGTTCATTTTACATTTTGGCAACTTGGAGTTTTATTTTGGTGTTCTCGTGGGATGGAGGAGTTTCATGCATCTCATCTCCTTTTTCTATTTAGCAGAAATGTATTCGGCTAGTAGCCGAATACATTTCTGGACCCTACACTGTTTCTGCATGGAGATCTGCCTAGTTCCTGAATCGCTAATTCAGCATGGTTTTCACCAGCAAATGAGCTGATTAGCATACTGCAGGGCTTTCCATGCAAGAACAGTGTAGGCAGGCTCGTGCATGTCAAAATGGCACGTTCCTGGATCACTCGGCGGCCATATTCCATGCAGGAGTGCCTACACTGCTCCTGCATGGAAATTTCAGCTTCATGAATCATAATAATCATAGTCAGTTAGTCTAATGATGTAGCCCTTGATTACACTGTATACCTGCAAAGGGCCTAGAACAAAAACTGCATCTGTTCTAGGTAAAACAACTATTAGGTTTCTTCAGTAAATAGATGGATGGAACAGTGGAAGCTGTTATGCTGAAACTGGCCAAAGGAACATCTAGTTGATGAATGAAGTCAATTAGGGGAACAAGACCTAATACTGTTGTGTACTGGTAAGGAGACCTTTATTGGTTCTGGGACCTCTGTTGATCAGGTAATTTTTTTATCAAATGATTTGGACCTACAAAGGGTCTGCAATAAATGCTGCATCTCTTCTAGGCAAAACAAAGTATTAGGTTTAGGCCATCATCAGTAAATAGATGTATGCAACATTTGGAGCTTAGTTGCTGAAACTGGTGAAAGGAACATGTGGTTCATTCATTTTTTGATAACTGGAAATGTCCAACTGGATAGAGTTCCTTCTCAGTTAAGTCTTGGAAGAAAGCTCCAGCAAATATTCAATGAGTATTAACAAACAGAATCATGCAGTCATTAAGAGACCAATACAAAGAGATGACAACAAAGGCTTACATTAAAAGTAAAAATTATATACAATTAACATACAAATTTGGAATAAGGTAACTTAGAACTGACATGGACAGTACATATAAATCATGGTAAACAGTAGATAACTATAAATGATATACTATCATTGACAGTAGATAGACATTACTCAGATATCATAGCTAACAGATGGACTGGAAAATTAAACAAGCAAAGACAATATTTTTTCTATTTGTATACCATATAGCCATAGATGACAGATAAAGTTCCACTGAAATAATGTTTTTTTTTCTGTTTCCTAGCCTATAACCATCAGGCCTCCCCAAAAGCACCCTGGCATAGCTTGTCTGACGGAAGAGACTCAGCCTCCACATCCACTCAGGGGAGTCTGGTGTGAGGAACTGTCTTCTACATAGACATCAGAAGTAGTTTGGTATTTTTTTGTGTGCTTTTATGTAACGCAACCCCTCACCATGGTTGTGATGTTCCCACACGTATCACCATGAGGGCTGCCTAGCCTTCTAACATGTCCAGGCATCTACATTCCATGTACAAGGATAGCAGCTACCATCATCGGCTTGGCCAACCACAGAGAACATCTCTTTCAACTGGCTGCTTCTTTCAGTGCTATGTGCAATCTCTGCTACATACCACCGGAGGAGCAGAAATGGCCAGAGGAGAAATCACCAACCTCTCCCCAGTATAGACGCCAACCATCCTTCTCTGCCTTCCTTTTAGTCGCTTGAGAAGCTTCTCAAACCTGAATGACCTAGGTCATAGTTAGGGCTTTATCGCTCTATGCCTCCATGAACATTTGACCTGTATTAGTACCACCTGGAATATCTTCACTATTGATGAGCCAGCATTCATTTTTCTCTCCTTCCCTCCTATGATTTGTTTCTGGAGCTTCCAAAATTAACCAATATGAGCAGTTTGTATACTTAACCAGTGACTAACCTCAGCTGCTTCTGCACAATCTACCAATGAATAAAAATGTCTACTTCTACCTACCACAAACAAACTTTCCACAGACCACTTCACTAACCTCACTGTCTTATTGCCCCATTTCACTACCAGAGGAAACAAATATAGCTAAACTAAATGTACTTCTGCAAGTCTGCAAGGAGGCTAAGCTGAGTGGATGACAAGCCACCACACCTCTGATTTCTAAATATACTTCTTCCAAGGTAGCATCAACAACAAAAAAAGGGAAATTTCCCTCTTCTCCAAGCTGGTGTGAACTCAAAGACAAAATATTTAAATATTAAGGGTATACAGGCAAAGTCTTCATGTAGGGGTTTGCTGAGGGGGGTGTAGCCCCTTGCAAAACTTAGGTTTTGATAGTTCATATAAGTTACAGCTAGTGAAAAACAAACTTGTTGCCGCCCAAAGATTATGCTGGACAATAATTCCAATAAGCAAAATAACCAAAGTAGCCACCACAGCTGAATAATCCAGTTCCGTTAAAAGTTGATTTATTAAATACTAGACAATGGATAAGCGCTTTCACGTAGTAAAATCTACGCTTCATTAGATCCTTAAAATGCATCAAAAATAACCACATTTATATATACATCATGTGACAATAAATGATAATTAATCAATTAAGACAATCAAGGGTTTTCAACTAAAAACAGCCCTTAAAACAAGAAATAACTCTAAAAGAGACAGTAACATACTACTTAAGGGCACGGGCATCTAACACGGGCTTAATGCATATACTGCTATTAAGTCCAGGATGTATATGTGCCCGAAGTCTTAAAATCCACCTAAGTTCAACTCTCTCTAAATAATTGTTATCTCCCCCTCTTGTGTTAAAAATTACTTGTTGTAGTACCTGAAACTAAAACTATGCTTTTCAAATACCATGAAATGTTTCGCTAAGGTATTTTGTATATTCTTGTTTCTTATATCATACAAATGTTGATATATTCTATCCTTATACCATTTCAGGGTTTTACCTGCATAATAACATTCACAATAATTACAACTAGCAAGGTAAACAATATTTGTACTATTGCAAGAGGCATGAAACCTGGGTTTAAAGACAAAGTTCAGGGTTGGGTGACTATAGCATTGTTCTTTACAAATCACATCACACATTCTACACTTCCCACATGGGAATGTACCTAATTCCTTGCTTTGTATAACATCCTTGTGTCTCTCTCCACACAATAAACGTTTTAAATTCTTATTATTCCTGTAGGAAAAACTTGGTGTTTCCCCCACCCACTTTTTTGTTTCCTCATCCATAGTTAAAAGATGCCAGTTCTTATTAATGATACTGCTTACCCTCCTGTTATCATTCGTATAGTTGGTCATAAAGCAAACCTGATGTCTCCTGTTTATTTTAGCCTTACTCTCTAATGAAGTTGACACATCTTGCTCGCCTTGTTCTTCCATTCCACCCAAAGTCTTGGCCCTTGCTCTACTCAATTCTAACTCATTATACCCTCTATCTAAGAGTAAACCATCCAACCTCTCAACTTCCTTTTCCATAACTTGTGGAACATTGCATATCCTTTTTATCCTTTTCATCTGTCCTTCAGCTATATTAAAAAACACATGCCCTGGGTGCATACTACTATGATCCAATATACTGTTTCTCCAGCATTCTTTGCGATATAATCTAGTATTAACACCTCATTCCTCATTCCTATATATTGTCACATCCAAAAAGTTCACTGACTCTTAAGAGTATGTCATGGTAAACTTTAAAAAGGATGTAGTTGACTCTAAGTATAAAATGAAATCGTCCAGGGACTTAACATCTCCATCCCAAAACATAAGAATTTTTCAACAAAGCATCTATAAATGATCATATTTGTACCTGGGCCATGGCTATTGAGATACTGTTTCTCCCAATGATAAACAACCAAGTTAGCATACAAATTTGCACACGGGGTGCCCATGGTCACACCCCATTGTTGCAAATACAGTTGGTTGCCAAACATAAAAACATTATTAGATAGCACCAACTCAAGTAATGTGCAAACTAAAATATGTTCTTCATTACTGACTGTTGTAGCATTGAGGGTTTCTCTAATAGCCTCTATGCCATAGTCATTAGGAATGGAAGTAAATAGACTCTGTACATCTAATGTGACCATAACGTGCTTTTTGGAAGCTAACCTCTCTTCATACTCTCTCAAATCATTCAATAGTTGTGTTGTATCTTGCAGGATAGTGGGTATGCCTCTCATTATGGGTCCTAACTTGCTCTCTATGTATAAAGAGATAGATTCTGTTATCCACCCCCCCCCATCATTTATATATCTCATCGGGGGATGATTCAGGGACTTATGTACTTTAGGTACACCCTTGATGCAAGGAATCATAGGTTTCTCTAGAACTGTCTTCTACGTAGACATCAGAAGTAGTTTGTTATGTTTTTGTGTGTTTTTATGTAAAGCAACCCCTCACCATAGTTGTGATGTTCCCACACGTGTCACCATGAGGGCTGCCTAGCCTTCTAACATGTCCATGCATCTACATTCCACGTACAAGGATAGCAGCTACCATCATCAGCTTGGCCAACCACAGAGCATCTCTTTCAACTGGCTGCTGCTTTCGGTGCTATGTGCAATCTCTGCTACATACCACCGGAGGAACAGAAATGGCCATAGGAGAAATCACCAACCTCTCCCCAGTATAGATGCCAACCATCCTTCTCTGTCTTCCTTTTAGTCGCTTGAGAAGCTTCTCAAACCTGAATTACCGAGGTCATAGTTGGGGCTTTATCTCTCTATGCCTCCATGAACATTTGACCTGTGTTAATACCACATGGAATATCTTCATTATTGATGAGCCAGCATTCATTTTTCTCTCCTTCCCTTCTATGATTTGTTTCTGGAGCTTCCAAAATTAACCAATATGAGCAATTTGTATACTTAACCAGTGACTAACCTCAGCTGCTTCTGCAGAATATACCGATGAATAAAAATGTCTACTTCTACCTACCACAAACAAACTTTCCACAGACACTTCACTGTCTTGTTGCCCCATTTCACTACCAGAGGAAACAAATAAATATAGCTAAACTAAATGTAGTTCTGCAAGTCTGCAAGGAGGCTAAGCTGAGTGGATGACAAGCCACCACACCTCTGATTTCTAAATATGCTTCTTCCAAGGTAGCATCAACAACAAAAAAAAGGAAATTTCCCTCTTCTCCAAGCTGGTGTGAACTCAAAGACAATATATTTAAATATTAAGGGTATATAGGCAAAGTCCTCATGTAGGGGTTTGCTGAGGGGGGGTGTAGTCCCTTGCAAAACTTAGGTTTTGATAGTTCATATAAGTTACAGCTAGCTATGGTAGTAAAATAGTTGATAGTCTGTAAGCTGAAGTAAACTGAATAAAGGCCATGAAGGACCACAGACAGGTTTCATGTTGTTTACTGCCTAATGAACTATATACAAAGGTGTGCCACAAATGGAATTATGTACACCTACAACCATGGATCATGTGCACTAGTGCCTCCACACCCAACAGCAAGTCATTTATGGCATGCATCCTCTTAGCCATGGCAGCTGTCTGCATCTCTGTAAGACTTGATGGTCTGCTTCTTTCTCAAAGAGGCAGCCTTGCAGGTAGTATGTCCAGAATATATATCATCATATACTGTGATATCTGCAGAGGAGAATGGAATATATACATATATATGAATTTTTACAAAAAACAGAATGACTGTAGAGAGACAAAATACAAAGTTGTGAATACAAACAAGAGGAAGAGGACAGATGGTCCCTAAAGGAAAGAATAAGAACTTATATCAACAAAGACTTGTGACTTATTTGCTTACAGAATTACAGAAATGAATATATACAGTGGAAAAACTGACTGTGTTCTGCTGAGTTTGACCAGGTGTTGAAGCCACATTTTATGTAGCTAGCTGATCCTTCTCTTCCACTGTTCTTCACATTCCTCCAACCTTGAAAGCTCCCACCAGCCTAATCATGAGAGCAATATATTAAATGGATCCAACACTTTCACTGAAATAATATTTTCTTAATGTTTTCTCAAATTATCCCCTATTGAGGTAACACTAATATCACCTTCTCCTGTAATCTTTCCTCAGCTATATCCTGATAGTTTGCTCCCAAAAATGTAGGTCTACCCTCAACGTTTTTAAGTATATTACCTGATCAGAAATAGTAAATCTGCGGTGGTGCAGTGGTAGTGTTGTTGCCTCACAGCAAGAGGCTCTACCGTTTGATTCTCTGCTGGAGTGCGGGGAGTGCCTTCTTTGTGGAGTCTGCATGTCCTCCCCGCGGTTGGGTGGGCGTTTGAAAGACATGCGTAAATGGGTGTGCCTTAATTGAAGGTTGAACGTCAAGCACCTTGGCGTTTGTGAAAATCTTCTGCCAATCATTAGACGACCGGAGTTCCACTGTGGCAACCCCTAACCGGGAAAAGCCGAAAGACAAGACCTGATCAGAAATAGTAAAATATATCCAATAGGGTAAAAATTATATATAATGTCCTGGAAAAAAATGAAACTACAAATTCCACAAACATTCAGTTATGCACTGCAGGACAGACAAGACGTGATTAACATGAAGCAAAAACAGCCACTCTAACCTAGAACTCAAATTACATGTGCACAAATACAGTATAAAAAAAACACTGACAGGCATTGTTTGACCAGTGGTAAATACAAAGATATAGTATAGAAAAGTAAAGCACTATATTAATAGAAATACATATTAAAGAGAAATAAAACACACATAAACATGACCATAGAAACTCAATTAAATAAAGGAAGCAAGTACTATCAGCTAAATCAACTTAAGAAAAATGATAGATGTGGGTGAGCAATACTGCTTATACATTTCTCAGCTTTTGGGAGATGCCATCAAAATGATTACCCTTGTAAATATTTTTAGAGTACAACAAGCACATTATCAGCTAAATCAACCTAAAAATAATGGGGGAAGCATTATTGCTTGCATATATGTACCTTTCAGTTCTTGGAGTTTCCATTAAAATTATTACTCTTGTGCATAATTTTAAGGCTTTGTTACCTAGAAAGCAGTATGTTTATGAAGCACTGTGCTAATGATATGCTAGTCTCTTCATTTGAATTCATGAACCTGCTACAACTCAGCTGAAGTATTATATAGTCTTACCAGCTATTTACAAACTAACCCATGCAATAGCACACAACAGTAGGATGGAACAGTCTCACAGTTTCAGACCAAGATTTTACGCAGTTAAAATGTGTAAAGCTGCACAGATAACAATTAGTTAAAATGGGCAAAAGAATTATTTTACATTAAATTTACCTAAAACATATAACTACGATGGAAAAAATAATAAACCTAAAATTCAAACTGCACAAAAGTACAGATGCCCATTTGGTAAGTGCAAAAAAGGCAGGAGGGGTGTACATGGCACAGATATTATCACATGCCCAGGGATTGTTAGGCAGTCAACCATTACAACCTCACTGAGTATGAGGTAGTAGTAATATCAGTGGGGGATTATAACTGGAGTGACTTGGATGGCCACCCGAGGCCTGTGGCATCATGGTGGCCATTTCAGGAGTGAACACCATGGGCACCTTCTGGTTATTTGAATTAAGTTTGTCATGTTCAGCATTGCTACCTTGTCCTTGTAAGCTTATGTGCGGAACACTAACTGTTCTTTTCTGTCCCTGTTTTTGGGGCTTTGTCCCTCTTTTTTTGGGAGCCTGATTCCCATGTTAAGACATTGAGGTGGTGTTTTTGTCACAATTAGATGAGATGTGCACACAGCAAAGTGGCTATAACATCTGGATGGTGGTGGAATCTACCCATGGATGAGAGTGACTTACCCTCTTTTTCTCAGTTTAAACACTCTGGCTTGGCATATGTATAATCAGTGAGATATGATCATAATTCTTTATTGTCCATGGATATCTGTTTGGTGCATGTGCTAACAGTTACAGAAAAGTGTAGGAGTGCATAATGTTTTAATATCTTTCAAAGCTGGTAAAACATGTAAGGCTACCAAAACAAGTGGCAGGCAGAAATGAATGGCTTTAAAAGCTGTTATAAATAAATGTGGCAGTGTGAAGTATCTAAGTGTGGTAAAGTGAATTATCTATCAGTTTTTAAAGATATTTTATCTTCTGCTGCTGTTTTTTGCTAGCTGTTGTTAATCCCTTAAAGGACACTTGATTTTAGGGAGTACTTAACAAAAGCTGATAAACACTCTTCTGATAGGAGAAAGATGCTCAACAAGCTCGCCTTTTTCTCATCTTTGGAGTGTAGTAACATTCCATGCACTATATTTGGGACGTGCAGGTCAAGTACGTGTAACTGATGGGTAAATATACTGGTGAATTTTAAAACACAGCAGTTTGAACGGTCTTTTAAAACAAACTGGAAGGTGAATCTAAACGAAAGTTTACATTTATGTGTGGTCCAAAAGAAAAAAAGGTTCAAGTATGGGAAGGCACAGGTCTTGACCAAAATGTGAAACACTACTAGCAACCTACTAAAAACTTAAAGTGGACAGATTCCCAGCAAAGTTAAATACGTTAATTCCATGTAAAAGAGCAGGAATGTTGACTTTTTAAAATGAGAAATGTTCCTCATGATAAGGTAACAGTTAGTGGTATATGTACTAAGTCTACCTTGTAAAACAGACCCCTATCTACTACTTGTCTCAGGGCTCCAAAGTCCGCTGTGAGCCTGAGCAGCCAGCTACCTTTAACTTTACTCTTAATCTATCCAACAGCCAACACACCTCTTCCACCTACCCTAACCTTCTCTTGATATAGATCTCTTCTTCCACTGTTCTACACTACTTAGCTCCCTTACATACTTAACTACAACACCAGAACTGCCCACTAGGTGGCACCCCTTCTCCCATCCAACTATCACTCCCTATCTCCCTGTTCTACCTTCT
This sequence comes from Protopterus annectens, assembly GCF_019279795.1. Taxonomy (NCBI): domain Eukaryota; kingdom Metazoa; phylum Chordata; order Ceratodontiformes; family Protopteridae; genus Protopterus; species Protopterus annectens. The sequence continues at coordinate 1,378,973,501 of NC_056739.1, forward strand.
TAAACCCACTAACTTATTAGGCTCTTGGCCTAATCCTCTTCATACTCACCTTGTGTCTTCTCCAGCATTTACCCTCTGGCTCTCCTTTTCCTCTGACTCCTCCACTATCTCAGCCCTACCACTCATGTTCTACCTTGTAATTTGTAGCTACCTGCATTACTGATAGTTTTCTCTCTAACTTCTCTTCCTTTTGTCTGTACCCGCTCCGTTCGCCCTACGGGCTCACTCCGCTCCCCTACCCCCAATTCCCACCCACCCCCAGGGGTCCTACACTTATACCTACCTAACCACACCCCTTCACCATATTCACCTATCACAACAACACTACCTTAACCAATCATCTCTTTTCCCTCCATTTTCTTCTACCACTCACTTTCTCACACACCACACCCATTGCCTTACACTACCACACCCCTTTACCATTGTACTCTCTACTAAAACTTTATATTCACCTCTGCAATGTACAAACTCCCAACCCTAGTCCTCCAACATAACTTACTTATACTCTCACTTCTCCCACACTTAATACTATTACACCTAATAACCTCTTATGAACATCCACTACTGTCACACTTTCCCTTCTCTACTCAGCAATCTACCACTTCAATTATCGCCCCTCATGCTCACCACATCAACATTACTTCCACACCTAGCTATCTTTTACCCAAATACCATAGGACAACCCACATCCAATATGACTTCCCCAATCCTAGAAGGCATCCACCAATACAAAGTAAATACACTAACACTAGAAACCTAACACTACTCCTCTCCCTAAAGGATGGAGATATTCACCCAAACCCAGGTCCAAACACCTCCTCTACCACTCTACCCTTCAAACCAAACCCCACTGCCAACCTCCTACTTAAAAAACAGCCAACTCACTCCTAATAGCTCACCTCAACATACGCAGCATTAACAACAAAATAACACAACTTCATGCTCTCTTGGAACTCTATTCCTTTGATATTATCTGTCTAACAGAAACCTGGCTAAAACCTTCAACCAAAGACAACAAAGTCATCCCACCTGGCTACAATATCTTACGTTTTGACCAGATATCTAAAAAAGGTGGTGGAGTAGCTGTCTTATTCAAATCTGTCTTTCAAATAACCACTTTCCACCAGAAACCACCTCAGGACTCTAATGCTGAGATTTTGATTACCAAACTTCAGCTAAACTCAGTCAAATCTATCTATATTATCTGCATCTATGTCCCTCCAGGAAATAACATCTCTACCATGGAAAACATCCTCTGCTGGCTATCTCTAAACTTACCCCAAGAAACCATTATCCTGGGTGATTTTAACATTGATTGGCAATCCTGCAGCAACAAACACCCTACTACCCATATTAATCTCTATGGGTTTTCACAAACTATTACCTCCCCCACTAGAATTAACAAATCTAATAAAAAAGAAAGCACCTTAGATTGTATACTCATCAATAGTCAACCCCACACTTATGAAACAGGAACCCTCCCTGACGATGTAAGTGATCACTTACTAACCTATATTATCGGGCTCAAAGCAAATCCACCCACTCATACCATTACTAGAACAATTAGAACCAAGAAAAACTTCAACCTGGATCTATTTCAAAATGAACTGAAAGCATGCAATTGGTCACCCTTAAAACACCTTTCTCTTGATGAAGCTCTAGATTACTTTAATACTAAGTTTCTAGACATATTCAACCACCATGCCCCCACTCGGTCTATTAGAATAAGAACTACATCTGCTCCTTGGCTCTCTAAAGAAACTAAGCAAAAAATCCATCTCAGAAATAAAATCTGGAACAAATCTCGCTTAACTAAAAACCCTGCTGATCACCAGCACTTCAAACAATTGAGAAATGAGACTAAAAACGCAATATTGACCGACAAAAAAAACTATTACCTACATTCTCAGAAAACTCACCAGAAAAACCCACAAAAGTTCTGAGCAAACATTAAACAGTTACTTCAGCCCGGTCAATCCATCACACCCAACCCACAAGGTACAGACAAAGAGAACCCCAAGCAAATTGCTAATGACTTTAATACCTTTTTCACCAAAACAATTCAAACTCTTGCCAGTCACCTCTCTAGTCAAAATGCAACTATATCTAATTCTAACTCAAACCCACCACCCCCATTTCTTTTTCAACCTGTCCCAACAGCTTATATTCTCTCCCTCATCAAAAAACTCAAACCATGTACTCCCTCTGCTGACTTGCTACCCACAGAATACTTACAACTAGCAGCCAAATCCATTGCCTACCCTATCTCCATACTAATCAATAGAACCATCACTGAAGGATACGTCCCTAAACTTTGGAAAGTCTCTCATATTATTCCCCTTCATAAGGGAGGAAATTCTACTGAACTCTCCAACTATCGCCCCATAGCCCTACTCTCCCCCTTATCTAAGATCATGGAAAGGTGTATCCACAAGCAACTGCTTGACCACCTTCTCCAAAATAACTTGCTTTCAAATACCCAACATGGTTTCAGACCTTGCTACAGTACCACCACTGCCCTCCTTTCCTTTACAAACACCATCAACAACAAACATAACCTTAACACCCTTTCCTCTGCACTTTTCTTAGACCTGTCCAAGGCTTTTGACATGGTCAACCACCATATACTCATACAAATTCTTCAATCTCTCTCACTAGACATTCTACCTATTAAATGGTTCAAGTCCTACTTAACTAACAGACATCAAGCTGTACTCTGGAACTCCACTCTATCTACCCATCTACCAGTTAACATCGGTGTCCCTCAAGGGTCCATACTGGGTCCACTCCTGTTTTCTTTATTCATAAATGACCTCCACCAAGCAGTTCCCCTAGCCACATGCATACAATACATGAGCGATTCCACACTTATTAGCTCAGCCACAACTGTATCAGAACTTCACTCTCTGACACAACACATATTTAACTCTGTTGAACAGTGGTTTACACAACGTTGTCTCCTACTTAACCCAAAAACTAAACTCCTCCTATTCACACCTACTAATAAATCCCCCCAAATAGACTTTACAATTTTATCTAAAAATGGCACACCTATATCCCAAGATCTTACTACCAAACTGCTAGGCATCACCATCGACAACAACCTTAGCTTCAACACCCATATCAGCAACACCGTGAAAACTATTAATAAAAGAATAGGCTCTCTTTTCAGAATTAAACCCTACCTCACTCCAGCAACTAGAATAACCATTGCCCACTCCCATCTAATCTCTTCCCTTCTCTATGCCTCACCCATTTTTACTAACCTGTCAAAACATAATCTTATGAAATTAGAAAATACCTACAATAGCATAGCCAGGTTTGCGACAGGTAACCCTTTCAGAACCCACCACTGTATTAATTTAAAGCAACTAGGCTGGTTTGAACTTCAGCAGCAACTGAAAATTAATCAACTAGCCATCACCCATAAAATACTGTATCAACCTACCAAAACACCTATTCTATCTACTCTAATTTACCCTTACCATAACCTAAAGTCTCTAAGATCTGCACACAAACCTCTTGTAAACATTGACATCCCTCTTCTCCAATACTGCTGGAAAACACTGAAACCTACTTCCCTCTGAACTATCTACAATTCCCTCCACAACTCTATTTAAAAAGAAACTTAAGCTCTTCCTCAAAACACAGTGGTTGTGCCCCTGTACTAATCCTGACTGACTATCTAGCTCCTGATATATGACTCAAACTTTACCTTTAGAACCCTGCATATACTTCATCCTAACATCTAACAATCTATTTCTCCATCATAGTATTAATTACTTTGTGAAAAAAAAAATATCACTTTACTACTAGATGTATTACATGTACATTTTGCTTTTATTCTATTTGAATGTCTACTTATAACTGTACTTGTACTAATCAATGTCAAATGTACTGCAATTATATACTTTAATAATATGTAAACAGATATTCCCCAGGATTCACGAAGCCTCCGTGTAAGAGTTATAACTCTTACACGGAGGCTGCAGTTAAACGGAGTGATGTCAGCATGCTTTGCATATTCATGAGAGCATGCTGAATCACACCTAAGTCTAACACGGTCCGTGTAAGACAGTAGGGGGCGTGTCCGTAGGCCGAGCCCTGCAAGCGGACACGCCCCCAGAAGTGTAAAAGTGCCCAAAGTAAACACCCACAACAGAGTCCACGGAAATGTGAATAAACACAACACAACACATGCCCCCACAGACTATAAACATAAAAGATATATAAATGAACATGTTATATATTTTTTTTAATTGTAAAGATGTTTAACCGTGAGTGCGCTCATTTGCGCAGGCGTGCCTGTAGCACAGCTACAGTTAGCAGTCATTGGGAAAGCATATAAGAACTAAATATGCAAAATAAGCCAGGAAGCAATAGCGTAGCAGTAGAGATGTTGGCTGAAGAGCAGGCATTCATGGTTCAAGCCCCCACAACACCAATTTTTTTTTGCAAAATAAGCAGGAAACAAGTCCCTGACAAATATGTACACATAAAACCACAATTCATGTAAAATGTAATGAAATAGCCCATTTATATTGAAGACATGTGAGGTAACAAAAGAAGAAAAAATGCCAGATGTGCTCATAGCTGAGCTACAGTTTAACAGAGTGAGTACATGTGCCCGTAGATGAGCAGTGGTTTAACTGGTGCAAAATGAGTGCCCGTAGCTGAGCAGTGGTTTAACATGCTGAATCTATGTGCCCCTAGCTGAGCTGAGCGTAATATGCGTGCCGATAGCCAAATGAGGCTTAAACCAGCATACCCCGTTTGCACGGAGCTGCGCATCGCGCAAACAAGCTAACCGACGGGCAACGTTGAGCAAGCCGTATCAAAACTGCCTTAACACAGACACACCCCTCAGCATGTCTAGACAGTCATGAAAAATAAAAAGCAGTGGCCAGGTTTGAACCCAGGATACTATACACCACAGTCAAGGTACAGAACCACTAAGCCACGACAGCAGTACCTGTAAATGCAATAATAGCTAATATATAGGAATGAATACAAACTACAGCATGACAATGCAGGTTTACTGAAGTTGATACAATTCCAAAATGGCCAATCACAGATATGTGCGGGAAAAACGGACTATATAAGCCCCATAGGCAGGAATACACAGCATAAACGATTGTAGAACAGACCTGCAGGCAGAATGTCAGGAGTAGGAGAGGGTAGTCGCTTTTGAGCACAGAGGTGGGGTGTTGAGGAGTCCAGGTACATGGCCTGGCTCCTAGTCCACAATCATGAGGCCCAACTCATGCAGGGCCAGGTCCTCTGGGGAGCATACAGGGCTGAGGCGTGGGACCGGTTGGCTCATGATCTCACCAGTGCCACAGGGATTCCAAGGACTGGTGAGCAGGTTCGTCACCACCATGTGGACCTGAAGAGACACAAGCAGGACCAACTGAACCTTTGGATCCAGGAGGCTCGGCAATCACCCAACGTCCCTCCACTGAGTAAGTAACATTTAATTATGTATGTAAGAAATTAAACTAGCTGATATTATGGAGATGTGTATTCCAATATTACTTCATTTATATTACAGCTGCAGGTGTCCGTTCTATGAACCGCAGAGCCTATGGCGATAGGCTGGTGCGGTTGCGCCACCAGGCAGGTCAGTAATCCACTACCAGTAACTGTAAAGAAATATAAAAGTATGACAGTCAGCAAAAGAGTGCAGTGTAGTCAGTAAGGAATAAAATCTGCAAGTAACAGTGTGAAAGTGTATGCAAATATTGCTTGATTACAAGAGTTTTCAGCCTGTAAGTTTAACCTAAACATGAAACTGTCCGACATATATCCTGAAATAAAAATGCCCTGCCTGTAAGAAAATAGTACACAACCTGCAGCAGGCTGAAAAGTATAGCTGCAGATGATGATGAAATCACATGTGTGAAATATATCCCTGTGGAAATACTGAAACATGACAGAAGTGAGACTGCTGGAAAGGATTGTAATAACTACTGTTAAAACATGTCAATAAAGCCTAGAAGTACCATCCTGAATAGTAAAATGAAAGCAAGTGAGAGAGTGTGAGAAAGTGCCATGAATCCAGCAATACAGTAGTAATAACCCCTGAATAAAGTATACTGCAGTCAAGACAGAATGAAATGCATGTGAGATTCAAAACCAAACAGCAAAATCTGTTCAAAGTGTTGCTGCATCTGGAATGTGTATCCCAAAATCAGGATATGTTGCTCTCAGTCTGCAATATGCAGATAGGATGTTTGTCTGATATACCAAACATCCACACTTGTCTACAGCTATATAAAGCAAATGTAGCCCTGATGTAGCTGAACAAAGCTAGATATGAATGTGTATGAAGAACCATAAAATGTATATTGATGTTGCATTAACAGTCCTATCACCAAGTTGAAATAGTTATCATATAGGAAACTGTAGTTAGAACAGTAGTGTGTATATAACTGTAGCTATTAGAAATGTACAGCATATGTATTGTTATTTGAAGGTGTTAATATTACTTTCTTCACCCCACCCTATAACTACATATAACCCATTCCACGTGAAAATGGTATGTGCAATCACAATTAACGCCCCTGGACATTTGTCCTGTTGGGTCATATATATTTGCATGTCTGTTGATGCATCTGCCCTGTTCATACATCCACACCTGATGGCCTGTTGCCATCAATTAACCCTGCATGTTGTTGGACTGTGTATTTCTGTTCAAATTATGCATGTGTTATGCACGCTGTTCAATGGTGTGAATATCTGGGTGTTTGGTTAATGGGAATACTAATGCATGCTGTTACAATTAATTGTGAATGGTATTATATGTCACTAACCCAAACTGTCATGACATAATGCAAAACATAGTACGACAGGGAAGGCGGGTTCCAGCGGACCCACCTCTCCCACCTCAGCTGGCGAGTGCACCTGTCACTAGTGCCGAGTCCGGACCCTCCTCCGGTGGCCCTGTGCCGCCTGCGGGTGGAAGCGCTGCAGGGGATGGGGCTTGCCCCCCCTCTGCAAGTGTGGCCAGAGGAGATCCACCACTCACCCTCCGTAGCGTCCGGACTGTGGTGCGTAGGGAGATTCGGGACTCTGTCCTTGAGCCCCTATGCCAGCTTGAGGCACGGGTGGCCCAACTAACGGGCATGCCTGTTGCCCCGCCTACACAGCCCCCAGCACAGCCCCGTCCTGGGCAGTGAAGGAACAGTGGCAACTGCCTATGGGTGGGGATATCAGTTCCACTGTTGCCATCTGTGGGCTCATGGGCTCTGGATATCCAAACCTCCATCCCTGTCAATTGTGTAACCCCCTACACGTGTCATACACCGCCCCTGTATGCGTCTTGTTTGTCTTGTCTGTTTACCTACCCAACCTACCTCCCCAGCTGTACCGACTACCTTCACCTGACATACCACTCTCACCTGAAAAAAAAAAAAAAAAAAAAGGGCACTCTGTACCCACAAAAAAATTATGCCCCATACATAGCTGCCCATTCCACACATGTCTACTGGACATGGAACCTATCAATTCAATTGGCTGTACAACAAGTATTATTGTTGTCCTGACACCTCTCTCAGGGTGGAAGGTTCCAAATGTCACACCAAATTACATACATATGCACAGCTGTTGCTGATGAAGAAATGGGCAGCTATGGGCCTTACCTACATCCCTCCTGCACATCCCAAGCTTGTTTCCCTACTGTCTTACCCTCTTTGTGACCCCTTTTCACCACTTTCCTGTCTCCCCATTTTCTTTTCTTTCAAAGAAAATAGCGCTGGTGTGCAAGAGTAAGCACGTTTAAGTGGTTGCAATCGGTGCGCTTGTGTGCAGAGCTAACCGCCAGTGCGCATGCGTGAGCTCCGTGCAAACCAGCGCTAACCTGGTTACAACTGCTTAAAAGTGCCTTAGTCACTTTGATTGACAGGTCCTGTACTCAGTTCAAAAGCAAAATAAAATCCCACTGTGAGTCCCGAACCCAGGACCTTGGCAACTGTAATCTGCATGACTTACCACTAAGCCATGACTCTTATACAAGAACATTGTGCTAAAGTAAATATATCATGTAAGAGTAGGAATTAATGTAAAGGGAATATAGATGTGTAGCACACAAAGCATGACATTTAGAATTACTATCAAAACTAGTGGATTTCCATAATAGTAGTGTGTGAACAGAAACAGCCATGCTAGTTGGAAGCTAGTAGGTAATAATGTCACTATAGCACCTTGCAAGACACACACATACTCACAGCAGGATAAGCACTGCCCATACCCCACAACCTCTTACAGGAACACATCTGGACCAAGTAATAAAATATGTGGAGCAAAGGCCCAAAACCAGGGACACATTACAAATAATGTTACAACAAACGCAGACAGTTCAGAAAGTAACAGGGTCTGCACTTTGTGGGATGTTTGGAAGGGTATGCAGTCTGGAACTTGAATGTTTGTCACCATATTCCGACTTGAGCCCAGAGTGACTTGCCAGAAAAAGGTGTGCATGAGATATTGACCAAAATATGAGGCAGAAATGTGGACAACCTGCAAATATCTGTACACATGACGGGTCCGACACCACCATATTTGAATAGTTAAGAGCCTAGACATAGCAACAGTGAATGACTTACAGGGATGCCCCACAGACCCCATGTGAAATGTACAAACAGTAGGCAGAAAGATGTAACACATGCAATGGTAACTATGGAGTCCGGAAAGTATTCACCACTTGCATGGCAGAAAAAGTGTAGTAATACATATGCTCATGCTAACCCACAGTCACAACTGCAGCATACCAGACATTTTAATGGGTGTACCCCACTGATATGTACCATTCCATGAGGCACATAACAGATGAACCTGAAAGTCTCTGGGGCCTGCTCAGCAGCATACTCAAATACCCTAATAGATGTCAAGGCCCACACCATGGCCAGACCACACTGCATGCTGTAACACCCTAGCAGATATAGCAAGCATTCCAAGGTGTGAATGTACATGGAAAATAGGAAAGCTACAGCAGCACACTACAGTCAAGACACCTAGCAGGCATACAAGTAGTGACTGTAAAGGGCAACTATTGAAGCCTTAGCAACAGAATGCAAGCAAAAGTGAAAGGAAAGCACACACACACACACACACATTAACAGTAGTAGTAGTTGTAGGTGTCAGTGTACATACAGTTAGTACAGGAAACTGGAGAAATGAATGGAGGAATGTTAATCTACAACACACCTGGAAATATGAGAGAGATACCAACCTTTACACTCACAGAACATTGTCCACAGCATAACAGCATGGTCCCTGCCCTTAAAATCTGAAAGGGCTACGCCTATCTCACATACCTTTTTATAGCACTGTTCTGAAATCACAGTGAGAACTGCAATCAGTACACAACTGGCTGCATGCAATTAGCAAATGCTGGCTAACAATTGGTGCAGAGGCCATCACATGGGCATATGCAGATACCTACAAAAGTATGCTGTACTCCATGTCCACGCATGCAATACTTTCATTGCACCCTGAGAAGGACGTGAGAGACAGACAGAGAGAGAGAGAGAGACAGAGACAGAGACAGAGAAAACTGCAATTAAGCAGACAGAAACAAATTGTTCAGCAACAGCTACCTGAAAGCTGACAACTGGGAAGTGGAGCAGCAGGACAGAGAACCAGACAGCAACACAAGCAGCTGTGACAAACACAGGTAATGTAAAGTAATACTATAAAGGTCTACGTACTGTAAACCCTCCATATGTGTCATTGGTCTGTATCCATATGTATATGAAGATGTGTAAAGGGCAGGGGACATACAGCAACTATCAGTGAAGGCTGTACATACATTTGTATGTGAGAGCATCTATGTGCACATATCAATGTTGTTTGATTGTAGGTTGTAGTGCCATGTACAAAGTAGGTTACACAGTTATGTATGTTTAGCAGTATGTTAGTGTGTGTATACAGTATGGTAGACAAATATGTTGATATACCTGTCTAACATATGGATACATATGTATGTCAACATATGTATGTGTATATATATATATATATATATATATATATATATATATATATATATATATATATATATATATATGATATGCATATATGTATACATACATAGAGAGATGTAGGAATACATAGACAGATGTAGATAGAATATTGTACAAACATATCTATGTAATGCACACATACAGATATAGATATATGTAGATACATATACATAGACAGACTGATCTGACTACCTAGAGGTATGACTGTATATGACGACCTGCAACACAGCCTGTCCCACCCCCTCTGTCACTCACACCCCTCTGTGCCCCCCCCTCCACATCTATAGCAATATATGTACATCAATATATATATATGTGTATATGTATACGGACATATATATATATATATATATATATATATATATATATATATATATATATATATATATATATATATATATACATATATATATATATATATAGAGAGAGAGAGAGAGATGTATATAAATTCTGAGTGAGGCACATGTGTACAGATGTATTGCAATAGGTGCCTGGTGACAAAGGCATGGAGTGAACACCAGTGTCAAATCTGGAGTACCATACCACATTCCAGATCACCTACACCAGTAACCACCAGATATGTGATTGGCTGCCCACCACTGCATGTGTCAGGGGTGAACAGGGTCATAAATGTGTACAATAGTGGCCCCAATGATATTCACAGTGGCACACTATCCCTGGAATACCTGCACATGGTATGTGTCAGCGGACATGGTGAGTCAGCTATGGACATGTAGGTCGGTGTACCCCTCCACACCACATAATGGATGCCATGGTATGGACCTCACATGACAGCTACAGATATGGAGAAGGACACAGTGACATGTACAACACTGTGACAATGCACTCAAACACATTACCAATGCACAGTGACTGACAACACCACAGAGTACACATATGCTACCCACATAGAGGTTACCACTCCCGGATTTACATATGGAAGTCACACCCATGACAGATGTCCAACAACCATAGTAACACCTCACACCATCCACAACCTAAATGCTGTGTGTCATCCATGCCACTGCAATAGAGTGCACATGTGGAGGTAAGAGTTCCTACCCACAGATAAGACATACCCTGCAATAAACCACACAGTGTTAAGAAGCAAGACTCCCCATGAGTACATGTCACACATACCCCTGCTGAATGTTAGTCAGATAGGTAATATGCCATATGAGTCACCCTGTGTAACTGTGTGACAGCAGCAGGTACCATCACACCACATGTGTCACAATGGTCAGGGTAGCAGAACAGTACGCTGCTGTAGACCCAGGGGCAATAGCATATTGTATAGTATTGTATTGTAATGCAATGTATTGTGTTGTATTGTATTGGTATGTTGAGGTGCCTCCTTCGTGGAGTGGAACCACTGCTGCTGTGCGCCAGTGTACAGGTACATATCCTGTAGTCAGGCTAGTGTTACATAGCACTTCTATATGTGTGTTTAGCTCCTGTCAGAGTTTATGTAGCATGCAACTGGGGATACCATCAGGTCCCATCCATGTTGTGTATTCTGCTGTCCTGCGGTGTCTCTCACCTGGACATCTGTGATGACAGGGAGGTTACAGTCAGCTGGGATAACTATGCCTTATTTCGGGGGAGAGGGCGGGTGACACCTGCACTGAACCTGTCTGCCACAATGTTGTCGATATCTGTGGTGTCAGTGAAATATTTGTTGTTGTGTACTACCTATGGGCATAGAGGATGGCTCCTGACCAGGTTGCTAACATAACTGAAGAAGGCCTTCTGGTTATCTGTAGTGTCACTCTTGATTTCCCTCTCAAAGTTGCCCATGTATTTTGTATGATGGAAAATAGATCCTTACCAGTGCTGCTCAGACATGCCCTCCCTTTAGTGAATTATGCTCTGTCTTGCAGTAGCTTCCATCTTCTGTAATACAATCTGTCTATGGCTGGGGTCCACCAGACAGGATGCTGTCCCTTTGTGGAGAGTGTCTTGGTCATATATGGGATTGCATGATCCATGCATTCTCGGAGATGTCTGTAGAAAGCAATTGTGTAGGGGTCAGCATTGTGGGTTGTATCTGCCACTGGCCCAGTGGGCTGAAAGGATACCATATCACTGTTACAAAGTGTAAAGTTTGTATCTGTAATGTTATGCACTATAGTCGTTTGTGCTGGTGGTGGAGGTGGGATATGTATATCCAGGGCAATCAGTGTGTGGTCAGCTCACAGTAGTTGACGATGTAGGCCATACAGTACCTAGATACAAACCCCAGAGTGAGGAGGTGCTCTTGACCTGAATCAGTGTTCTGACTGCTGGGGTTTGGTAGTATGTCGTATGGAGTCTGCCAGGTACTGTTGCACAGTTGCTGGCTGAGCACTGATACCTGGCCATCTACATGTGTATCCACCAATAGACAGACAGATGCTACATATGTGAGATATGTTGTATCATAACAGTCAAGTAGCATGTGTAGTATGTGTGCCAAATTCTGCTGACATATATTGCTGATACCAGGTTATTTTCTTTCTCAGGTACATGGCCCACCCGGGAATCCCACCTACTCCACAGCTGAGGATGAGGAGATACACCAGAGCCTGGTGCGGGATTATGCAATACTCTTTTCCCGCACCAGCCAGAATCAGCAGGAGAGGGCTGCACTGTGGCAAGACCTTGTCCGTCGGGTAAATGACATAGGCACGCATAATAGGACATATGAGCAGGTACGACATCACTGCAGTGATTTAATCAGACATGTCCGTCAGCGTGCATCGGATATCCACAGGCAACAGGTTGCCACAGGTGGTGGGGTGGCTACACATCCCCCACTCACCAGACTGGAGGGACTACTCATGAGTGTAGTGGCTCCAGTCCGCCAGCAACAACAACAGCAGCAGACATGCATTATGATGGAGGCTGGAGCCACACAGCAGCAAGACAGTGAACGTGCAGGTAATATGCCATATGTATAGTTGACTGTTGTGTACACTGGTAGTTAATGCATGTGTGAGGTGTGTCCTTGGTTTGTAGCTGTCACCATAGTATTTAATGTGCAAGTGTGATATCCTCAATATTAGCTGCTGACCTGTGAAAGGCGACTGTTGTACTACTGACCTGTATCATACTCAGTAACAATGGCACAGTTGTGCCCACTGACATTAGTTTCTTCACGTCTGCAGGACCCTCTGGTATTACAGCAATGCAGCCTATCCATGCTGGTGAGTGTGTATTAACAATTCCTGTAATAGTGTTGATAGTAATAGTACTATTTGGCTCACTTAGTAGTGCTCTTTGTATGCATGTAGGTGTGTCTGTGTCTGTGTGTTGATATCACGCATACTGAGTACTGTACAATTGTGTGAAACTGTGTGCATGTGTGCATGTGTGCACCTGTGCGCATGTGCACGTGTGCACCTGTGCGCATGTGTGCATGTGTGCATGTGTGCACCTGTGCGCATGTGCATGTGTGCACCTGTGCATGTGCGCATGTGCATGTGTGCACCTGTGCATGTGTGCATGTGTGCATGTGTGCACCTGTGCATGTGTGCACCTGTGCATGTGTGCATGTGTGCATGTGTGCACCTGTGCATGTGTGCACCTGTGCATGTGTGCATGTGTGCACCTGTGCATGTGTGCACCTGTGCACCTGTGCATGTGTGCATGTGTGCACCTGTGCATGTGTGCATCGCTGGTAATGTGTAGACATTGTAAACTGTGTTTCCTGTTTCCCTCCCACAGGTTCTGTTGCTGCTCTGGTGTCATGTAGCAGGGAACCTGAGTCAGGTGCTGTGGGTACTGATAATGATGACATCTGTGTAATGGCACAGGAAGGTATGCCAGGGTCCGCCATTGGTCAGCCGATTGACAGTACACAGCTGTCGACCCCATCAATGCGCACAGTTATCCTGCCAATACACCCTTTGTCACCAATGTCCCTAGGTGATGGACAGCATACAGTGGGCATTGACCAGGGTAATGTGGTATCTGTGGCACATGCCTCCCCACACAGCAGCCATGGGCATGGCCCAGAGATGGTACCACACAGACAGATGTCCAGGGTTCTCGTGGGAGCATCCATGGGCGTACTGCCCCTGTCAGACGTGCCCACAGAGGTCTTACAACCTCAGCTATGTTTCGGACTGTCATGCAGGCACAGTCACGTATGGAACGGTACACCAGACAGGGTCTGAGGGAGCTGACAGCATGTCGCACAGCCATGACTGACAGTATGCATGACATTGCGGCTGCCATCCGTGATTTCACCGATGTCATAGACAGACGTTGTGGGGACATATTAGACCGGTTCCACAACTACATGTCCATGAGCCAGGGCGATGGTGGGCGGTTGAGGCGTCGACATGGCCGTATGCCAGCAACAGCAGCAGCTGGCAGTCGCGGACGACAACAGGGCCGCCCCGGTAGTGCCAGCAGCAGCCCCAGCAATGCTGGGTCTGTGCTGTCATCAGGCCGCCCCAGGAGACCACGTGCACGTGGCTCTGGCCAGGCCCGACAGGGATCTGTGTCCAGTCAATGAACACCTGCTTCTGATGACAGTACCCAGTCTGGGTTGGTACTGGATACGGTCCGTAGCACCCTGCAAGGCACAGGTACCGTGTCCGTGGCCAGAGACACTGATCTGTATGACCTGGCAGGTACAGTCTGTGGCTGTCCACAAACACCAGTATATGGCAGCCATGAGGTGGAACTGTGTGCATCCATACACACATGCGAATTGACAACACCTAGGGCTACAGCATACATGCACACACTGCATCAACATTGCCCCACCTTCTACTGCTGTCCCTCACCAACACACATACACATACATGTCAATTGGTGGTATCGGTGGCTGACTCAGGCATACCAAGTTCACACCCTGTGCATATGATGAAACTGTGCCACCTCCTGCAATCTGTAACAACTGTGCAGGTACAGGTTAACATGTTGCTGATGCACAGGGTGACCACATAGATGTGTAGTAATAGTATCATGTTGTTAACAGTACTGTGTGCTGAATTAATTGTGGGTATATCACAGCATGCCTGATGCAGTAAGTGTGTGATTGTCATGTCCTGTTGTCTACACCCATGGTAAGTACCATAGTGTATCATCTGCACATGTTGGCATACTGGTGGTAATGATGTCAACAGAAGGCTACATACATAGGTAGCACAGGGATAGGGTAATGAATGTAGTAATACACAATGATGGACATGTAAATTGCAAGTGGCATGTTGCCCACACTAGACTCTGCAATGCAGATGTTTGAGGATGTTGATATGTGTGCAGTACTACACGACTGGTACAGGACACACAGGAGCACCCTAGCACTGCATGCTCACATCTCATACCATGCTAGACAGCCCCAACACACATAACTAACTGTCACAGGAGGGAGAGTCCCCATATATGTCAGGGATACTGTGGTGGCAGGCCAGGGAGCATACATCCTACTAAGTATGGAACCACTGAGTGAAGGCTCAGTGTCTGTTATTTGACATGTGTATTACTGCAGGTATGAGCACATGGGTTTCTATCCAGTTATTGTACATCCTGACAGTACATGGTCTGTACACTTGTGTGCACTGAGACTGGACCCTAGCCATCTGACCCGTGTATTTCCATGTACATGTGCATAGTGCCTGCATATTTGCAGTGTTACCTACTGGAACTGGTACAGCTTGTTTGTTGTACAATGGACTACATGCAGCCCTGTTTACTGTAGCTTTGTTTGCATGCATGTTTGCTTGCAATTACCCTGGAATACTGATCACACCTGCAATGCATAGTTATAGAGCTTCTGTGGACTCCTAGTGCCATCTGCATAGCCTACGATATGTATGTCCATGTCCCACTTGACAGGATGTCACTGTTTGTCCTGTTCACATGTACAGTGCCTGTGACACAGTGCATATGACTTACCTGGCATGTGTCCACGTGAGCAGTCATATATGCTACTGCTAACTAATCACAGGCACTACACCTTCACACATTCATCTTCTGTTGAACTACCTGCTTTGCTAGGGACGGCCTGCACCTGTCACCCCTGGGCTTTCAGATATTGGCAAAGGCTCTTGCTACCCCATAGTGCCTATGTTAGGCAGGGCTCAAATGACAAACCCACCTTCATAGGTATCACAAGGGATAAGAAACTAAGAGCAATGCTACCCAACGCCAGAAGTCTAAACCTCCAGATGCATGCACCCAAAACACTCCTTGGCATGGAAAACATTGATATCTGTGCAGTAACAGATGCCTGGTTCAGGGCTACTGAGAGCACACCAGCACTACCAGGTTTAACCCAGTTGATTTCTTTGAAACAGTCACCAAGGCCATTGACGAGGGGAAGGTGGTTCACACAGCCTACCTGGACCTTGCAAAAGCCTTCACAACAATACCCCACTTGGGCATTCTAGAGAAGCTCACCAGCTTAAATATATGCCCCTATGTCACTAGATGGATTGCACAGTGGCTCAAGGACAGAACCCACATGGTTAGCATTGCTGGAGCCATGCCAGACCCCACACCAGTTACGAGTTGTGTCCCACAAGGCTCAGTCCTGGGACCTCTCTTGTTTGGTATATATTTATTGGAGGTACAGGCCAACATGGACGGACTGTGGCTGTCCAAATATGCAGATGACTGCAAACTGGCCACCATAATCGACTCTCCAGCTGACACAAGCATCTTCCAAAGGGGCATCATAGCAACAGACAACTTGTGCCAGAGCCATGGCCTTCTGCTGAACAGTGTTTAGAAAGGGGAATGTGCATCCTGTAGTCTGTTCACCTAGTTGCCAAAAGGGACATTGTCCTCACACACACTAACCCCCCTCAGCCAAAAACACACACTTGCCAATTGCAGGATTCAAACCCCTATCTGACTATGTTATGACACTTGAGACGGATGCATTAGCAGAGCACGCTATTTGCATTACTGGGAGTTTTCTTTTCTCCTGCTATACTTATAGAGTGCTGACATCATCAGTGTTTAGAAAGGGGAATGTGCATCCTGTAGTCTGTTCACCTAGTTGCCAAAAGGGACATTGTCCTCACACACACTAACCCCCCTCAGCCAAAAACACACACTTGCCAATTGCAGGATTCAAACCCCTATCTGACTATGTTATGACACTTGAGACAGATGCATTAGCAGAGCATGCTATTTGCATTACTGGGAGTTTTCCTTTCTCCTGCTATACTTATAGAGTGCTGACATCATCAGTGTTTAGAAAGGGGAATGAGCATCCTGTAGTCTGTTCACCTAGTTGCCAAAAGGGACATTTCCCTCACACTCACTAACCCCCCTCAGACAGACGCACACACTTAAAATTCGCAGGATTCAAACCCCTACCTAACTATGTTATGACACTTGAGACGGACGCTTTAGCGGAGCGCGCTATTCACATTACTAGGAGTTTTCCCTTCTCCTGCTGTACTTATAGAGTGCTGACATCATCAGTGTTTAGAAAAGGGAATGAGCATCCTGTAGTCTGTTCACCTAGTTGCCAAAAGGGACATTTCCCTCACACACACTAACCCCCCTCACACAAACTTGCCATTTGCAGGATTCAAACTCCTACCTAACTATGTTATGACATTTGAAACGGACGCATTAGCAGAGCGCGCTATTCATATTACTGGGAGTTTTTTTTTCTCCTGCTGTACTTATAGGGTGCTGACATCATCGGTGTTTAGAAAGGGAATGTGCATCCTGTAGTGTGTTTTCCTAGTTGCCAAAAGGGACATTTCCCTCACACACACTAACCCCCCTCAGACAAACACACACACTTGCCATTCGCAGAATTCAAACCCCTACCTAACTATGTTATGACATTTGAGATGGACGCATTAGCAGAGCGCTATTCACATTACTGGGAGGTTTCTTTTCTCCTGCTGTACTTATAGGGTGCTGACATCATCGGTGTTTAGAAAGGGAATGTGCATCCTGTAGTGTGTTTTCCTAGTTGCCAAAAGGGACATTTCTCTCCCACAGACTTACACACACACCAACCCCACTCACACACACACACACACACACACACACACTGAGCATTTGCAGGATTTGAAACCCCTACCTAACTATGTTATGACACTTGAGACGGACGCATTAGCAGAGCACGCTATTCACATTACTGGGAAGTTTCTTTTCTCCTGCTGTACTTATAGGGTGCTGACATCATCTGTGTTTAGAAAGGGGAATGTGCATCCTGTGGGGAGGCAGACACCAAGCACACTCTGGCTAAGCTGTCATTCCCTAGGGCAAACAGCCTAGTGTTGACCTCTACACCCATATGTTTAATTGTCAAATGCACATTATTTGTTGCTGATAGACTGTTTGCACATCTTTATTGCCATAGCATTCCCTGTTTGTATGAACAACTTGTGCATCTGTGGAAGATGTTTGCATATGGGAGGGATCCACTATATCACGTATGTCTCTGTAGTCATTTAACTGTGTGCACTGGGCAGACTGCTGTAATGTGGTTGGTTCCTGGAATAACACATAAAATACCAGATATGTGTGTCCAACTGCTAAACCGAGATTTGGCCTAAGTGTGTGAGCATGCCCAGTTCAGCCTTCCCATGGCATGTTGTCTGACATATGTCTCATTTATCAAAGTGTGTGAGCATGCCCAGTGTGAGCATTCCATATGTTGGACTCTGCAGCCCACCACATTTGTGGATGAGTGTGAACTTCAACAAATATCACCTGTTTATGGTTGTGTGTCATGTTGTGTAGTTACTGTACAACTGCTTTGTGTGTGAACACAACAGGATTATACTGTGCCTGCAGTGTTTGCATGGGATACTTTGCATACAGTTGTCAACATCCTTTCACACTGACCTAACACTGTAGTACTGTATAGTGTACTGGTAGTACTTTGACTGTGGTGGACAGTATCCTGGGCTTTACTGCTATCACTGCTTTACATTTCGATAGTGGGCACAACAGCCTGGTTAGGGGCCAGTTGTGTACATCTGACCATGTTGCATTCTGTTCAGATATGAACTACTTAAACCAGGCTTGTCCAACATTGGTAGTGTATTCCACAACATAGATGTACATTTGCAAACACTAGCGATGTGCCCTAGTCCATGTCTAATGCTAGTTGGAGAGTGTGTTTGTCCTTCAACACACATTGTAATTGAGTTTGCCATGACATATGTCATGGTTAGTATACTGTGCCTCTGTCTACCTGTGACATGACAGTGATACCCAGGATAAATCTACCATCTCCCATCCACTCATCAGGATTCCTATTGAGGAAGATTGATAAGTGACTCTATGGGTAGCCTGTGCTGGGGGTTCACTCATGGGTGGGGGTGGCTTCTGTGTTATGGATCACGCAGTACAGCTTGTCCTATGTAAGTCAGTGCTGGGGTTCAGGTCTCTCATGTGCATAGCTCACTGCCATTCAGATTGTACAAGGTGCAGCATGTTTATTGATGCCAGCAACACAGGCAACACATGGCATCTGTGCAAGCTCTTTGATACTCCTGATGAGGTACTGTTGGGGACTTTACGGTTGATGGAGGTGTCTGCTGAGGTACATCCCACAGGGGCTATTGTAGTCAATTGTACCACTGATGAAGGATGACTGCAGAGCCACAATGACCTCCCCTTATCTAGATATGACAGCCTTCATGATTAGGTGGGTATATGGTATGTTTCTGTAAACACTACAGCACATGTTTGTCCAATGCAGGATATCTATCACCTTGTGTCCCCAGGTCTCTCATTACATGTTAACTACATAATGGGTTAACACCTATGTGGTAATTGGTGGGCACTTACTGTATATCCACGGGGGTTGACTATACACGTTTCTGCAATTAGCTTGCTGACATGGCTATGGCACCAGTTGTCTGTTTCTATGTGGCCCTTTGTGGGATGCTTGTGTCAGCTGGTGGATCATATGTGGTGAGCAGTTTGTAGTCCTCTGCAAACATGTTCGGACACAGTCCTTCCATGTTTGCCTGTACCTATGGGACATATATACCAGACGAGGGAGATCCCAGGACAAAGCCTTGTGGGATGCCAGTTATATCTGGTTTGTAGTCTGACATGGCTGCAGCATGTCTGACCATGTCTGTTCTGTCCTTGGTCTGGTTTGCAACATATTTAAGCTGGTGAGCCTATCTATAATGAACACGTAGGGTATTGTATAGAAGCCTTTGCAAGGTCCAGCTACACTGTGTGGACCACATTGCCCTCATCAATGACCTTGATGACTGTTTCAATTGAGTCAAACATGTTTAGGGGCAGGATCTGCACTTGAGAAAGCCACACTGGGTTAGGTCCGGTGTCAGTAGGTCCCCAATATCTTTATGTCTGTGGTACATGCTGATCCTTTCCATAGCTGTGCAAACCGAGCTTCTCAGGATTCTGGGGTAGTAGTTTTCAGTATCCATTCAGGCAACACCTTTGTTGAGAAGGACCACTGTTGTTGTACACTGCTCTTTGGGTACATATTCTGTGGTAAGGCTGACATTGAGCAGTAGTGTGGTTTGGCATTCCATTCATCTTGGAGTCCATGTTGCACTAAGCCTAGGACACCATCTCATACCATTGCTGCTGTGTGTTTTGCTTTGTAGATGTTGGCTGTTACCTCAGCATCTGCAATGTCAGGGGGCCAGCAGTCTGCTGGGATAGATATTCTGCATTCAGGGTTTTGCACTGCACCTGTCAGGATGTATGTTGGCAATATGTGTGTGTGTTTGTGATATTTGTGTGATTCAGGGCATATCTGTGAATTCCCAACATGGTTCCTACCATCAGTTGTGAAAGCCTTGGGATTATCCTTAGTGTCCTGTACAATTTGTATCTTCATAGGTTCATAGGTTCATACTAGGCTATCCACCCTAGGGCATTTGTTAGCCTAGCCAGAGTGTGTGTGGCTTTTGCCACCCCTTGCTATGTGAATATTATGGCCATTTATGATTTGCTTTGCTGTGCCTCTGTCTGGACATGACACAGTGAAGACCCCCAGTGTAACTCTACAATCATCCATCCACTTGGCAAGATTCCTGTTGAAGAGTGTCAGTGAGGGGCTCTGCCTAACATGGAGTGGGATTCTGGTCCAGGGTGTGGGGAGCCTCTGGATTATGTATCTGTCCCACCAGCACATCCTATTTCATTATTTGTTGAGGTTGACATCTCTCACTCTCACAGCTCCGATGGATTTGAGTTTTCTGGGGTGGAGCATGTCCATTACTCCTGTGTTGGGCATGGCCTCCTACAACAGGCATGCAATGCCTCTGTGTAGGCAGTATGTGACTGCATTCAGCTGGGGTGTCTACAGCCAGGCAGCATATGACATATATTTGAGACCCTTTATCCTCTTGGTGAGGTACCTTTGAGGTCTTTCTAACTGCTGCAGGTGTCAGGTAAGGTACATCCCATATGAGGCATTGTACTAGATTATGGGTGTGATTAGAGAAAAGTATAGGGCACAATGACCTCTGTTGACGTAGATGTGAATCCTTTCCTGATACGGTGTCAAATGTAGACAGTCTTCCTAGCCACATTGGCAATGTGGGTGTCACATAACAGGTTACTGTCCACTTGTGTCCCTAGGTCCCTGGTTACTCCTTCCATACATAATGGTTTACCACCTATGTGGTAATTTGTGGTACCTTGTTTGGTATTTGGTGGGACATTCATACTGTCCAGTGTCTTCAGGACGGCTGGGTGGGGTTATTGTGTGTGAGAGTGCGGTCTGTAGCATGCTACAGACTGTACAGCAGTCTTGCCTACAGTTAGTTGCACATGGGTGAACTCCAATGCCTTGTGCATTGTCAGTTACCTGGACGTATGGGTGTCTGTGCTGACTATGGATACTCACCCTCCTTTTCTGTTTTGTTCCAGGTTTTGGGGCCATGACACATGATACGTGGTATAACCTGGTAGTGCTGGTGTGCTGTCAGGAGGCTTGCAGCAGGTTTCTGTCACTGCACAGACATCGATGTTCTCCATAACGGGGATGGCCTCGGGATCATGCATATTGGGGTGTACACATCTGGCATTGGTCAGCATTTCCCTTATGTTTCTTCCCACTTATGTTTTCTAGGGTGGTGGGTCAGTCTTTTCAGCCTTGCCTACAAAAGGCTCTATGGAGGTGGCAAAGGCCTTATCCAATATTCAGACGCCCAGGGTAACAGGTGCAGGCCATCCCAAGGACAGCTGCGTGGCTTGTCAAGCATGACATCCCAAGCAGACAGACATTGATCCCCTTGAATGACACCAGTAAGTGTGCCACTTGCTATGACTGATCATTCCGTGTTTGTACTGTGGCATTATTCTTGGTAAGGGTAGGATGCTGCAAACGGTGAGTGTCATACCGGCCTGGACTACATAATCAGATAGCTCATCTATGTCTCTTTTCATGTAGTCTAGGGCGGTACATCTCAGGTCATTCACACCAGCATGGACTATGACTGCATCATATTTCTACTTGCTTTGGAGTGACCTACATACTTCTGTTATGTGGCATATTGTGGCAGCCTACAGGCAGCTTACTGTACCCTTTCCCTTGTTCAGTCTGGTGTGCGGGACAGCAGTGTGTCTGACTATGGAGTCACCTATTACAACTGTATCAGGCATGTTGTTTCTCCTTCTGGCCTGTGACTGTTTGGCACACCAGCTTTGTGTACTATGTGTTGCATGTGCTATGTTTGGAGGTTGTTTGATTGGGTGTCTGCTTTAGAGGCCTCTGTTGGTGTGCTGTGTTTGTAATTTGTGCCTCCGGGAATGTTTTTCTGTGTTTATGTGTTTGGTTTGCAGTTGTGATAGGTCTATGTGGGACTGTGTTTGTGGTGTGTGTGGTTACCTTCTCCTCCTGACTTGTTTTGGGAGTACTGAGTTGAGGGAGCTCAGCCTCCAGTTTGGATAGATGGTTGCATCTCTCACATATATTTGTATTTCTTGGGTGGAGTTAGGGGTTGTCTGTGTACTTGGGGCAGGTGTAACATTGCCTCAGGATTCACAGATTCCACTTGTTGTGGCTGGCCTTAGTGGATTGTATGTGTGGACAGATTTTATTGCCATACTACTGATCAGTGATTACTTCATTGTTTATGTTTGCTCTATCATGTAGTAGCTTCCTCATTCTCTTGCATGGTTTGGTTATGGCTGGTGTCCACCATGCCAGATTTCTGTGTGTATGGCATTGTGTCTTGTTTTAATTTAGGACTGCATAATCCAAGCATTCCTGGCAGTGTTCATGGAATGGCTGTATTACAGGTTCTGAGGTGTGGCCCATATTTTGCACCTGCACGGGACTTTAATGGATTCCACATCAGTTTGGAGGAGTGCAAATATTGCTTAACACATGTTTTCCACTGTGGTTTTCTGGCCAGGGACTGTGGTCAGGATTTGTATATCCAGTGTGATTACTCTATGGTCTGGTTTTACCAGTGAGCAATACACTTCTCATCTTGCCATCCAGTACCCATGTTGCTGATTATCACATCCAGTATGCTTACCCCTCTTGTGGGAGTGGTACGTTGTTCCTGGGCCTTTTGGTTTATGGATTCTATGAACTTTTGTCCTACACTGTTGGAGCTAGTATAATGCTCCCAGTCTATGTCTGGGTATTTGCAGTCACCCAATATAATGTGGTTTGGAGGACTTGATATATTCATGTATTCCAGCATAGGCCGGATGCAGTTCCTGGTGTTGGGACAGTAGTCTGTAGCAGGCTATAAACTGGGGGGCAGTTTTAGCCACTGTTACTTGAGCATGGCTAGTCCATGCTGCTTTTGTTGTGGTACCGACATGGGGTGTGGTTATCCTTGACAATTCTTGCTAGTCACCCTCCTTTGTAGCTTGTTCCAAGTTTTGAGGCTGTACAGCACAGTATGAGGTGTAACCTGGTAGTGTTAGGGTGCTGTTGTGAGCCTTGCCTCAGTTTTCTGTTACAGCGCAGATATCAACATTCTCCATACTGGGTGAGTTTAGACTGCATGCATCTTGCTGTTTCAACTTATCCCTTATCTTATTCTTATCCCTTCTGATACCTATGGAGATAGGTTTGTGTTTTGAGCCTTACCTATTCAGGGCACACTGTGGGTGACAACAGCCTTTGCCAGTATCCATACGGCCTGCACTGATAGGTGCACGCCAGTCCTAGCAGGTGGTGCATCATGTCATGCTCAGCATGTCATCCCAGACTGGCACACATTGGATCCCCTTTGACTAACTGCGATACTTCAGTCAATTGTTGCACTTGATCATCTCATTGTCATGTTGTGGCATGATGCTTGGTGAGGGTAGGATGTTAGTCAGGGTCCTCAGGTGTGCATATAGTACATGGTGTTACATTACTTAACACATAGCATTCATGCCTCAGGTGGTGCTGCAGGGCTGTCTCTGTCGGATGCGCATATTACACTTCCCTGTACATGTTTGAGAGCAGGTTGTGTCATGTTAGGCATCCCTGTTACTATATGAGTGAGTCAGAGAGGGTATCATTCCCAGGGTTCCTACTGAGCCAGTGTATGTGCTATGCATTGCCTCTTTGCCAAGGCCAGGGCATACTGGGCACGCCTCCTTCTGCCTACTGGGGCAGGCTCAGGTTGTTCCTCCTCCGAGTCACGCTCTGCCTGTGATGGCCTTGGCAATGGTGGGGGGCTGTTTGGCCCGGCCCTATGCTGGTCCTGCTGCAGCTGTTTTCGCAAGATCATATTATGTAGCATAGCACATACCATGACAATTTGGGTACATGTAGTTGGTGTGTACTGCAAGGCTCCACCAGATGTGTCCAGACACCGGAACCGTGACTTGAGCAGCCCAAACACACGCTCTATTACATTACGTGTTTGTGCGTGTGCCTCATTATGGCGTTCCTGTTCAGGTGTGTGTGCGTTTCTGATGGGTGTCATCAGCCACGGCTCCAGTGCATAACCTGCATCCCCACTAGGTGTCCGTGCGGGATGTCCCCATTGGCAAATGTCTGGTACAGCTGCGTCAAATGCCAGATGTGGGAATCGTGGTAGCTCCCAGGACAGCCAGCACACACATTCATTATTATGCCCTGGGCATCACACGACCTGGCAGTTGATGGAGGGAAGCCCTTGCGGTTGATGTATGCCCTACCCGCTCACCAGCTGGTGCTTTGATGCGTATGTGCGTGCAGTCTATTGCACCCAGTACCTCAGGGTATTCCGCTATTTGCTGGAAGAGACGATATTGCTGGCCAATACCTCACGGGCATTGGGGAAATATACATGATCACCGACATGTGCTGACATGGCATCCAGGAACTGGTGCAGTACCCTGGAGGCTGATGCCTGTGATATCCCCATCATATCACCAGTTGGTCTCTGGAAGGTACCTGTTGCTAGTATTCTTAGGCCAACACATACCTTGGTTTCCACTGGGATGGGTTCCCCTCTGTTGGTTCTGTGTGTGAGGCGTGGCCTGCACAGCTCCACTATTTGCTGCAGGAGGTCTCTGTCCACTCTATAGCGCTCTACTATCTCCAGCTCATGTAACCCGTGGTAGGTGACCCTGGGCCTGTACACTCTTCTCTGTCTCCTCACTGTGGGTTGTCTGGCAGCATCTGTATTGTCACCACCCTCAGCAAGTCGCCTATGTCTCATTATGACAGCTATGGCAGCCCCTAACATTTCTGCTCTGAGTGAAGCTTTTTCAGTTTTCACTTCTGATAACTTAACTCCTGTCTTGCAGTGTCTCTTGAGAGAAACATTCTGCACTGCTGTTTGCAGAGTTTTAAGTGCTGGGCTGGGCTACTATTCTGCCTGTGTAATTGCCTGCATCTAATTGTTTTCACCTGCTAGCTCCAGCAGTATTCCCTGCTAACTTCCTACTACATCTGTTGCTTCCTTTTTCCTTTCTGTTTCCTCAGGGAGGAGCCATGTGCAAACCAGCAGAAACACGCTCACAGTGGCTTACACGCGCACACACATACTTACACAGTTCAGAATCTGCTTATTCGGTTTTAAACGCGTGCACGCCCATGCAAACGGTGTTAAACATCTCCCAACATGCTCCCACATGCTCAGTCTGCCTTACACGCCAAGACACTGCCTTTACACGCGCACACTGCCTTACTCACGCTTAGGCGCACGCGCATACACATCCAGCAAGAAACTTTGGTGTAGGCAACAGTGTACACCTTCCATTTCTTGACTTTCTCATGCTTACTTAGTGGCACACCTCTTTCCATGATATCTGTCTGACATCTGTCATGTAACTCTAACCTCCAATGAACTGCATTTCTTTCTAGCATTCCCCTGTGATGTCACCTATCTCCTACTCTGTTCCTCCCCTTATGTAACTCTTACACTACTCAGAATGTGCTCATTTGCTATGTGACAGTGGAATTCAGTATCCTTACACTCATTTGCATCAGATTGCCTACTAATGCTTAGTTACATCTCTTAGACTCAGCTTCCCCTTAGCAACCACTACACGGTGGCCATGTTGGTTTTGGTCTGCTGGTCCCTGCATTGACATTCCATGTATTGCATAAAACCCACATTTGTGGGTTTAAAACCTTCGTTTTATGTTCTATGCAGCGCAGCCCATTTGCGGGCTGCGCTGGTTTAAACATCGGCAATCGCCGAAAAAAATTATATTTTTCATATATTTGCATCAGGTTACCTTGCCAATGGCCACATATTTGGTCATTGGCATGCTGCCTGACACATATGCACCCTTTATTTGGAGCTGACATGGCTCCATTGCGTTTTGCAGAAACGCACTCAGTTGTCAACTGAGTACATTTCTGCAGCTAAAACGGCTCTTACACGGGCTGTTCTGGGCTTCCTGGATCGCTAATCATCCTCTTTTGCATGCTATTCGGCTGCAAGTGAGGTGATTAGCTTATCCACGCCCACTCCGTGTAAGAGCCGTTTTAGCTTGACTCTTACACGGACTTTGGGCTGTTCCTGGATCGCGAAGGCTGCATGGAGTCTTACACTACTCTTAGACTCCGTGCAAGCCTTCGTGAATCCGGCCCATTATCTTTATCTCTTTTTCTCTTTTACTATACATGTATCTGCTTTTTAAGCATGTATTACTTTGATGTGAATTTATTTTATCTGCTTTTTAAGCATGTATTACTTTGATGTGAATTTCTTTTAACTGTTTGGAGCTTATCTCCCCGGGCCTCTACTGAAAATGGACATATATCCAGCTAGACTAGCCCGGTCAACAAATGTAAAATAATAAAATAAAAAAATAAAAATAAATGTTTAGTTTAATTTGCATTGTGAGGCAATCTGCAGCTTTAATTTGTTGGCTGTAGGGTTGCCACATTTTCAAATGGCCAAAATGGGACATTTTTGGTACAAGCATCAGATTTTACAGGCAGACACATACCCACGGTCAGTACAAAGGTTAGAACTTGACATTTTTGGGCCTAAATAAAAGCTTATTCTTGTAGCATTTTATTTGCTTACTCTGTTTCCTGTAACATTTAGGTATTTTAGATGCAGAATAACTATTTTATTCAACTATTACATAAAATATAGGAAATAATTTTGTCCTAAAATCTCAGGATATTTGCCATTTTTACAACTTTTGTCAGGACACAACTGTCCAGAGGTAAGGTTACCATATGTCCGGGTTTCCCCGAACACGTCCATTTTTGGGCTCCTGTCCAGGCGGTTTTTGAAAATTCTGCGATTTGTCCGGGTATCGCAGAATTTTCAAAAAACTGACATCCTATTTCGGAGTCTTTCCTCTGCTTTGTTTGTTTTTTTTTTTGATTGGCTCATATACTGGTATACGAGCCAATCAAAAAACAGAGCTCTGTTCAATGCTGAACTGCTTGATGTTCTGCATTGAACAGAAGAGGGTTCGCTGTGCGAGTTTTTGATTGGCTCGTATACCGGACAATCAAAAAGCGGAGCTCTGTTCGATGCGGAACCGCTTTATGTTCCGCATTGAACAGAAGAGGGTTCGCTGTGTGAGTTTTTGATTGGCTCGTATACCGGACAATCAAAAAGCGGAGCTCTGTTCGATGCGGAACCGCTTTATGTTCCACATTGAACAGAAGAGGGTCCGCTGTGCGAAGTTTTGATTGGCTCATACACCAGTATATGGACCAATCAAAAATCCCCAAACATGGATCTATTTTTTTTTTTTGCTCTTCAACCTATGAGGGGAGCAAAAAAAAAAGTCTAGTTTTAGTCCTACTAGAATAAAGACTTTTTTTTTTGCTCTTCAGCCCTAACAGGGCGAAATAATATGTGCTGCTCTTACCTAGAGGGACTGTCCCTCGCAAAGTGGGACAGGTGGTAACCCATTATCGTTTGGCAAACTATCAACGCTTTTAGGACAGTCAGAGAAAATCAAGAAACAGCACAGGTGTGACTTTGCATTTGTGAAAATATAGTTAACTGCGGAACGTCAAATGGACATTTCACTGTTTCTAAAGTATGCATGCATTACGATATTTACGGTACAAGCATGGGGTGACGCACGCGTGGTATTGCACAGTCAATACGTTTGGATTATTAGAAACGTGCTTTTCACATATTTGGAGTCTGGTAGGGTTTCTCTTGTTTTTGCTGTACAGCAGCTTCTAAAGAATGTTAACGTTTCACGAGTGCCGTAAATGCGTTATCTGCTTGCCCTTTAAGACTGCAAGTTTTTAGTGTACTGCTTAACGGCAGTATGGCCTAGTTGTTTGTTCGGAATTCAGTATTTCTTCCACTTAAAGACGTCTGGAAGGTTCACAATGCCCCATAGTGCAGTCGCTAACATTGTGAACGTAAAGTGCCACCAGTTTCCTTAACCGTGCCATCCATCACATCTCATTCTTATTAAAAGAAGTGTGCGAAACTAGGCAGTTTGTTGCGAAGCATAACACGTCACTAGTTTGTATTTTCAGCGTAAATCGATTTTTGTCTCGCGCTATGTAGTTTTTTTATTGTTAACCTATGATAATTTTTGGCGGGAAATAGTGCGTTTTTT
Organism: Protopterus annectens; assembly: GCF_019279795.1. Lineage (NCBI taxonomy): Eukaryota > Metazoa > Chordata > Ceratodontiformes > Protopteridae > Protopterus > Protopterus annectens. The sequence goes on from NC_056739.1 coordinate 1,379,002,435, forward strand.
TTGGTTTGTTTTGCTCGGAAATTCATTTATAGGTTGATCGTGACTTGAGTCCCAGCACTTGCCTTTTGGTTTTGTACGGTTGTCTAACCAACAACATTCAAGTAAAGTTTATTTCAGGAGATTAGTTCGCGGCGGACACTTTTGCTGGTGATTAATGTAATGTAGAATTGTATATGGCTCGTGTGTAATGACTGGGAGAAGGTTTGGCGCTAGACAAGTTAGTAGTAAAGCTAACAATACAAAACTACTGGATTTATTGCATGCAGGTATAACTGTTAGGTGGGTTTATGGTAAGCGTTTCACATTGAGTCTTAAAAATTTCTTGTTCTACCTTGAAATAGGGTTGCCACCTTTCAAATGCCCAACGTGGGACAATTTTTGTATAATTGTCAGATTTTGTAGAGGAAAACATACCCCATGGCCAGTAGAAAAACATAACTTCACTTTTTTGCTAGAATAAATGTTTATTCCTGTAGCATTTGAATAGCTTATTCTGTTTTTTATAACATTTAGGTGTTTCTGCCATTTTTTTCAATTTTTTTGCAGGACACAATTGCCCAAAGAGGGACTGTCCCTCCCAAAGTGGGACAGGTGTTTACCCTACCTTGAAATGGGTTGTCATAATTCCATTGCTAAGAACTTTAATTTATCAAAATATATATATATTTTTTTTTGCTTGCAGTTAAGGCACACCTTTCAACCTCTTAGCCCAAGAAATCTGGACAAAGACTAACATAATGGGGGAGAAAGGCCCACAATAGGGACAGATTTTAAAAGTTGCTCTTATAAACTTAAAATATGTTAGAATATTAGGATTTGTTTAAAAATGCATTTTGTAAAGGCTAGGAAGTCTGAAATATAGATGTATGCCATTTTATTTGCAGTTTGTTATCCGGAAAGTCCATTGGGCCAAGATGAGCCCTTTTTCAGTGGAGGTCCACAGAGAAAGAAGTTGACCTGAGGTACGTGATGGTTTGTGTACTGCAAGGAGGTTTGGGTTATTAGATCTGAGGGCTTTGTGAGGAAGATGCATTGTGAAGATGGAGGTGAGGGAGGGGCATTGAGAAGTGTTGAAAATGAGCTTGTGAGCAGTGTTGAGTTGAATGAAGGATAGCTAGGGAGCTGAAGCCAGTTCATATAATGTAAGGAGTCACAGTAGTGGGAAAGATTTTGAGCTGGTAGCAAATTTGGCAATTTTAATTGTAACAGGATGCTAATTTAGCTTTGAGGGTTGCTTACAGGTTGGTAAGGAAAGGAGCTTCGTACATGAGGGAGGGGAGGAGGTAGGTGGTAGAGAGTGTAAGCTTAGTTGAAGATGTGAGGTAGCAATTGTGCCGGTAAAGCATTCCTAGTTTTTGATGGGTTTTCTTAATGTTGGTTTGGAGGTGAAGGTCAAATTTTAAGTGTTCCATCAATGAGGATGCCTAGAAGCTTAGTTTGGGAGACTATTTTGAGGGGAGTTTTGTTTTTGCTAACTATAGAGAAGGTGTTTGTCTCTATCTTGGTATTCTTAGAAGGGGTAAAGACCATGATTTTGGTTTTGAATGCTTTAAGAGCTAAGTGGTTTAGTTGTTTCATTCCTCAGATTATCCTGGTGATTTGCTAGAAAACCACAAATTTTGTGAGGAACAGATCAAAATTTTGAAGCAAAAATCTCGATAGTTGAGAGTCCTGAGTTAAGGAAAAAAATAGCTCTTCACTGTATTCTGAGCTTCTTATTTGCAGTTCTTAGTAATTATTCCACAGTTTGCCCATTTATTTCTCACTGTGGCAGGTGGTGTTCTTGATTTTGGACATGGAGAGGGTTGCCACCTTGTCAAATACCCAAAGTGGGACATTTTATGGCAACATGAAATTTTGCAGGATAATCCATACTTGCAATCAGTATGGTAGCCTAGAATTCGATGTTTGTCAAAATGGAAAAGTAACCCTTGTAAAATTAAATTGTTTCTATATTTTTTTTCAGACATTATTTAAGAAAAACTGTTACAAATTTTCTTAAATAATCCAGGCATAGTATAATTTTTCATGTTTACTGCCCTTCCGAAATGTCTGGCATCCCAAATAGGCACTGCATATCTCTCAACTGTTCCTGATGTCTCAGAATCTTGCCCTGCCCTTCCTAATAGTAGTGATTTGGGGGAGAAAAGGAGATTAATATACTACACCTAATTATAGAGTTATAAACTTGTTTTAATTCATAAAATCTATTTAATCCACATCTTACTTTGTCAACTTCTTGAGTTAATAGCAATATAATGTTCTTGATTGTAGAAGTAAGAGGTGGAGAACTGAGGGATTGTCCTTCATAAAGTGACAAGTTGTAATCCCCATGGAAGACTGAAAGCTTTACATGCAGGTTAAATGCTAAAGTAACACATTTTTGTTAACATTATATGGCTAATGGAAAAAGTCCGGGCAACCGGACCTGTTTCCATTAGTATATCTCGATTTACAACGGGCACGCTGGCCAATCAGCGTGCACGTTTTGGGGGGGTCATGGTATAATGCAGGATAATCCATACTTGCAATCAGTATGGTAGCCTAGAATTCGATGTTTGTCAAAATGGAAAAGTAACCCTTGTAGAATTAAATTGTTTCTATATTTTTTTTCAGAAGGCATTACACAAGTAAAAACTTACAAATACTTTCCCCCCCAAAAATTCCAGGACTTTTATAATTGGGTTTGGGGCCATTGCTTTTTTTTTCTCTCCTTTGCTGTCTTCTTCCCTGTATAAACCTCCCGTTGACTCTGGCATTGGCCCAGGGGCCTTCCTGTTTTGCTATTCAAATTATCCACTCCCACCTTTGACCAGACAGAGTTGTTGGGGGGAAGGGGTATTTGTTGGTTGTGGTTGTGATTAATATGTGGATCTCGGTTCCTCCAAATTGAATACATCACCTCAGAGTTCCAAAGGGGGGTGAGGCCAAGTGCAGGAGGAAGCGCTTGGACTCACTTAGGGAATTTCCCTCTTTGGAGTTGAACCAGGAGGCTGAATCTTGCATTCTTCTACCTGGTGACCAAAAAACTGGGGGTCTTGTCAAAGTCCAGATGAACCAAGGACAGCTCCTGCAAGTCTGAGAGCATTCTTGCAGAGGCCTTCCAGTCATCCATGTTATCGCTTTGGGAGATTCTCTTGATGAGATGATCCAACTTTACATGGATAATGCTTGTAAGAACCCCAGTGTGGTATGTCCTTAACTGAGAAGGCCAGTTAGAATCCCCTGGATGCCCAGGACTGCCTCATTTAGTCACAAAACCCATTAGTGGTCTCCACCCAGAAGAGGAGTATTTTTTTTTTTTTTCAAAATGAGTAGGATACCATCCTCCTTAAAGAAGGCAGTAGTCTGACCCTTGAGGCCTTCTCCTGCTGATCCCATCTGGAGCCATTTGCGGATATCTGTCCTTCCACTAGACAAGTTGTCTGGTCGTCCCACCTGACGGGTAAAGGACAATAGGGACTATCACATTTCTTTCATATCTTCCTCCATGGTTAAGTCTTTTCTTCTGGATTCCCAACTACATCGAAGATGGTGAAAATTAGCCGACTAAACACTGGCAGTTAGCAGAGAGGGCTAAGGATATAATCTGTTGGCAAGCTAATTCTTGTTGTATAGGGTTTAGCTCCCTCCGCCTTTTACCTACTATATGACTTTGAGAGTCACATAACCAGACAGTGCTTTGGGGTGTTTGGGAATTTGAGCTAGGCTCCTTAGTGGTCTCCTGGAGTGCATGTCTAGTATCTGTCTTTTTGTCTATCTATGAACCGATAAGTTTAAGCCAGACTAGAGGCACAACGACTGCTCAAAAAAAAAAAAAAAAGCCTGGCTTTCCCAACAGACTAAAATGGGTGCATAGGTTAGTACTAGACAATCTGCAGACCATTACAATGCTAACAGAAGAAAATTTAAAAGTTCCCTGTAGCATTAAGGAGGGCAAGACAAGGTAGACTGGGGGAGAATGAGGCCCATCCAATTTAGGTTTACCTTGAAGGTGGCAAATGTGTTATTCTGCTTGACATGCAGTAGAAATGTGTCCTAGATGTGAGGGATACGTTAGAATGTGAATCTCTCATGCCAATATGTCTTATCGGCTGATGAATGTTTAGTTCCTTTAACTGAGTAGTTGAAGTTCCATGTGAAGGAATAGGAGTTCAGATAGAGTTGGATCTTTCATGGCTTGAAAGGCTAGACTCAGATCTCCATGAAGGAGTCTGAGACATAAGTACAGAGAAAGGGCTACCAAACTCTCCTGATAACTGCAAACTCTGAGTTGATGTTCCTGTAAATGATCACTTTTAATAGGATGCACTCTGGGCACACTGTCTTGTAAGACCTTGTTTAAACCAGACAAGATTTCTTCTACCTGATCAGCCATAATGCAGCTGATTCAGAATGCTGTTCCACCTGCTGTTTGCATCGGAGGACTGGATCTAATGACACAGACATTGTTCATTGTGACTCACACCATGTATCCCCCGAGGATTCTTCTTGGGACAAGTTGGATGCTCAGTGTGATTACTAGCAACATGGCCATGGTCTGTTACATAAATTGGGACAAGTTGGATGCTCAGTGTGATTACTAGCAACATGGCCATGGTCTGTTACATAAATGAGAGGGAGAACTCCTTCCCATGCTTTGTGTCAGGAAGCCACAAGAACATGGGAATGGGCCTATGTTTTGAATCATCTTGTCAGTGACTTACACATTCTACAGCTTGCCAACTCCCTAGTGAATTGGTTTAGCCACTGACTTCCAGTTTTTCACAAGTGGACTCTGTCAGTCAGTAGTACAAACCATATTCCATCACCAGGGGAAGTCTTGCTGTGACCTGTTTGTATTCATGACAAGCTACAAATGCAATGGATTTTCTTTCACTCCATTTTTGGGGGGGGGGGGTAAACCCAGAGACGCACTTGTCGTGAAGTAGCCACTGGCCTCTCTTATGCTTTTCCTCATTGTTCCTGATTTCCAAGTTCCTAGTGAAGGCAAAGATTTGCAATGTCAAACTAATTGTTAAAGTCCTCTTTTGGCTGCAAGTGTCGTTTCTTCTTTGCTTTGGCTTCATTCTTGGACAGGCCTGTGGCTGAAGCCTTCTAAGAATATGCTTATTTATCCAGCTGGAAAGCTTCACCCAGATCTTGATTCCCTAAGAATAAATGCCTAGTTTCTCCACTATTAGTGATGCTTAAGGACCCTGTATATCAAGAGAGGCTGGCCCAGATTTTACCTCTGTCAAGGGACCTGAAATGAGAAAGAGTTATAGAAAGTGGATAAGTTTCTTCTTTTGGTCTACTGCCAGTGGATTAGACACCTTTATTGCTTTTGATCCTAATATCTTGAGTATTTGCCACAAGTTTTTGATTCAAGTCTTAGCTTTTATTCCATCAGAGTCCATCTAGCAGGTGTTTCTGATTCCTACCAAGGTACTGAACTGTGTCTCCTTAATTCCTGAAGGTTTGTAAGACATTTCTGAAAGGCAGCTTTCTTCTGCTGTCTCAGTCAGATTGCCAGCTTACCATTAAGTACTTTACTTTGTCCTTGAGAAACATATACTTTTATTTGTTTGTTTTTTTTTATTTAATTTCTTTTTCATTGACCAGGTTAGTGCCATTAGATTTGTGGCCTCTTTTCAGGGGAGGCACAAGGTAGTATTTACATAATAGGGGAAATTTGACCAGTGCATCTGGGAACTTACCCTACTGTTTTCCAGAAGACAATTGTTGGAGGGCTGTCACTGGATGGGAATGTTGTGGCGTAGAAATAGGTGAAGTGAGACATGAGAAGTGTGGTGAGTGAATTTTTGAAGGAAGAAGCTTTAGTTGTGTGGAAAGTGGAGAAAATTATAATGTTACAGATTATTCTGGTAGATGGAGTTCCACATTTCCAAAATTCAAATGGTCTGGAGGATGAAATATCTGTAAAAGTATTTAATGAATATGAACCGGAAGATTCTATTGCTGTGGAGGGGTCAGACATTGCTAATGACTATATAGTTGAAAATGCAAATCATAGAGAGCAGCAAAAAGTTGTTGGTTGCACATGGTGTGCATGTAACTGAGAAGCAGCAGCAGCATGGAAGTAGTGGTGAATCTGAAAAACAGTGCATTTAACAAAACTGTGAGGATAATATTGAAAAAAAGAGCTTATGCAGCAGCCACTGCAAAAGGTGACAATGTGCAAAATAAATGAAAAACCTAAACTGGTTGATATAATCCAAGTTAAAATGCGAGACCTGGATAGGTATTTTTGTGGGACTATATTATTGCACAGCTAGGCTTTTGGACAGAAGACAAAAGGACTTTCTTTCATATGACATATCTTTTGAATTGTGTATCCTTACTGAAAGATTTGTAATCGAGCCTCCTGTTAATTCGTGCTGTTCTCCAGGGAACAAATTTATTGTTGAAGATTCTCAAATTATATTAAGAAGAAAGTTAATCCACAGCACAAAGCTACACCAGATAAATAGCCTGCTCCACAAGATGACCAACAGGAAAAGCATAAAATGGAGCAGGATAAAACGATGGCCAGCAGTTATAAAAATAAAGAGTCTTTAATGGAATCCAAATGTAAGCGGTTTCACAGTTACTCAGACTTTCTTCAGACGGTACTATCAGTCAAAAAGATTCATTCCTTAAATACAGTGCTTAACATTCAAATGCACTACCTTCCTGATTGCTTCTTGCATATTTAAATAAACATTGTCATTGCTACTGCAGAAACAGCTAGTGCTAAATACATACACTAAAACTAGTTCCATTCAAGGGTATATAATAAAATATGTAGCCATAACATCATTACCTATTTAGTGTATGTGTCTGTACAGTATATAAATTGCATACAAACAGTCTATAAAATTAGTATGTATAAAAAATGTTGCCCTGTTACCCACCAATATACATAAATCTTTAACATCCTATTATAACTATGTTATCTAAGCAGAGGTCTAGCCTTCATTATGGGTTTGATGGGGACTTTCTTTCAAACCACTGCCACTGTCAGCTCGTAGTTTAATGATCCAGTGGGTTTCATTAGTTTCTGTCCTATTTTTAAAATCTCCACGTCTCCCATCCAGTCTAGTTTTTTTCGATAACTAGGGAGTGAAATTTGTGTCTGTCCCCTTTGTGAATGACATGTTTAGCTAAGGCTTTAGTGGTGGTTCTAGTATTGATTTTATGTGTTCTCTAATCCTATCTCATCAGTTTTGCCCACATAAACAGCTTATGCAGTGGGCTAAATAGACCACATTTGTAGTTTACAAGTGGATACAACATTAAATGTGAATGTTTTATCAAAGTCTGGATGATAGAACTGTTCTGTTTGATTTATATATTCACAAACGTTGCACCTATTACAAGGACTAGTACCCATTCCAGTCTCAGTTTTGTGCTGATTATTCCTGCCCATTGAGTAATATAGCCTTCTTTTCAGGGATTTCATATTTTATATGTGAAACTTGGTTTATTGCCAGCTATTCCTTGTATCCTTTCAACAGCTGCTAGAATAGGCCAAAACTTCTTGTGTATATTAGTGGTTGTCCTGGCATTACTTGAGAAATAGAAAGGTAATCTCACTACCTACTTACCTACTACTTGCTTTGCTGCAAATTGCTCATGTAGAACTCATCACTGTACTGCTTTGAGACAGCTCCACTGGCTTGAACTGCCCAGCCTCCTAATCTACAATCAGCTCAGCCTCTGTCATTTTATCTATTACCTCCCCAATAAGTGTCCTGCCCTCAAAAACCTAGTACAACATCAATCGGCCAAAAGGCCTCTTGGAGATCATCAAGCAAACTACTACTAGAAGTCACCAACAGCTACAGTAGCTTTGGAGATGCACTATATAGTAGTTCAATGGCTAAAAAATGGAACTCTGTCCCTACTAGCATTTAAAACACATCATCCAAAGCCTCCTTTAAAGACCTCATCAGGCAACATCTCAAGCAAAGTTGGCAGTGCCATGATTGCTCCCCAGGCCAGTGAAAGCGGATAACATATACATACTAACTCTAGTGCACTTGTTTCAGTCTTACTCACAAACACTGGCTAATCTACAATGTATGTACTATGTATGTATTTTGCCTATGTTCCAAATTTCAGCTGTACACCACAAATCTATTAATTACCTTTATTTTTAAAATATTTTTGTGCGTTCTCTCCACTGTAACTGTGTGCTGCATACTACTGTAAAAACATGTTTCTTGTAATTTGTGTGTATACTGATCATGTCTAAATAATTGTCTGTAATTTTTCTTTGTGGAACTTTTCTCCCCGGGCCTGTGCTGAAAAAGGGCCTTTTCTGCTCAGACACCCCCAGTTAACAAATGTAAAATAAATATTGCCCTCATTATTACTCCGCATTCGAACTTCCATCCCCTCAGTTACATCAGAGAAGTAGGGATGTACCATCTCTGTTCTTTTTTCCTTGACCTCTTGAATAATATGCCTAACGTTGTGTGTACTATATCCTCTGCTTAAAAAATGTATTCTCCAATTCTATTTCTGTCACAAAAAACTCCTCGTTTTTTATGTAACCTGGAAGTTCTCATAGCTTGTCCCCTTACTATATTATTGAATACATGTTGGGGATGCATGCTACTTCTGTGTAGTAAGTTGTTTTTGTGACATGTATTCCTATGCACTTTGGTGCTAACATCCACTGTTCGAAGCTTGGACACATGTCCAAATAGGATAGCTTCTCATACGAGTATTCCATGGTAAAATTCAGAAAGGATGTGACACCATTAATGTAAAAGTTGAAAGTCTTCAACTCTTCTTCTGTGCCTCGCTGTATTAAAAACAGGTCATCTACAAACCGTCAGTAGAAGCATACTTGTTCCGTGTATGGTCCCTCCATTATGGCCCCTTGCTCCCAAGTGGCCATCACCAGGTTGGCTTAGCTATTTGCACAAGATGTGCTCATATCTACGCTGTCTACTTGGAAATGGATGTCCTTTTCAAACATAAATATATTGTTTTCCAATGGTCTATATTAGAACACCAAACATTTGAAATGTTGGGTGTTCCAATATTGACCCATTTTCAGCGAAAGCTGAAAATATTGAAGTAAAAGGAGACCAAATTTTTTCTTGGGGAAAGAATTCTGTTGTCCGTTTCTGTTGCTTTGGTATTTTCAGCTCTCTGGTGGAAAGTTATGGGTCAGGTTCAGGTAAGTGTGCGATTGTGTGGACGTGTGGGTTAGGGCGGATTATGGTATGGTGACTGTGTGATAGTGACGGACCTTAGGGTTAGGGTTTGGGTTAAGGTAAGTGGATAGTTAGTGGTGTTTGTATAGTTTAGTGTAGGGTTAGGTGTTAAGAGTTTAGGTGTATGTGTATGGATTGTTTGGTGTGCTTGTGCTGTGTGTATGTGTTTTGGAACAGCAAATTTTTTCCCTAGAAATAAATTTGCTGTTCCGAATGTTCACTGTTTTTTTTTTTTTTTTTTCCAAGTCATGTAAGATTACAGAACTACTTTCTAATAAAGGTTTTAAACATTTTGTCTAAAAAATAGAGACTGAGACTGTACACCAATTTCTCCCCGAAACTATCGGTCTTAATAGAGGGGGTTAGTAGGGTGCTTGTGTATTTTGGGTATACCCTGTAAGAATTGAGTAAGAGGTTCCTCTATTTTAAAGTACTTGTATAGGGTGTACGCAATAGCTCTCGATAATAAACCATCTTCTGGTACATTATTTACTCTATTTATTGTACTGTCCACTTGCGTATGTGTAATCAGTTTATAACCTTCATCCTCCAACTTTCTTCTTATACTGGTAACATAATGTTGGTAATCCATTACTACTACAGGACCGCCCTGATCTGCTGGGCCTATGACAATGGTGTTTTCTATTTGTGAATCAACAAGTCCCTTGTATTCTATCTTTATCAGATTGTTATATGTCATGTGTACATTCCTTGCATCAGATATGGGGGTTAAAGATTAGAATCCAATAAAAAGTGTACTATGCTTTAAAGACCAAGGTGGGGAAGGATAAAATTAACCCTATTTTGTTTTTAGCATGATTGCATTTATTTTGGATTTAAAAAATAATTGATTTCAGATAGATGTATTGGAGATCATAGTTGCAAGAAGGGCAATATATTGAATTAATATATCCACTACTGCCCAAACTCATCTCCTTTCTACTCGCTTATATGCTTCCCCAGTACTAACCAACCTCTGTAAAACAGACATTGCCAAACTTGAATCTTGCTACAATAAGATAGCTAGATTTGCAACAGGTGCCTCATATAGATCTCATCACTGCACATCACTCACACAACTAAACAGGCTGGAACTTCCACATCTATTGCAATTAAGTCAACTTACCTTCGCTCACAGAATCTTCCATCACCCAGATAAAACTCTTGCTCTTCATAACCTCCTACAAACTTAACTCCTCTAGAGATCTCCGCTCTTCCAACAAATCCCTCCTACAGGTCTCCAAAGCAAACAACGCAGCCGGTGAATCACTATTCTCGCACTATATTCCCAAATTATGGAATAAACTCCCAACCTCTCACTACCATCTGCTCCATCCCACAATTTAAAAAACTTCTCAAAATCCACCTTTCATCTTGGCTCTGTCTCTGCAACCCTACTTGATATTCAATACTCCCTTCCTCAGTAGCTATAATCCACTCTTGTATGTCTTCCCTAGGACTTGAAACTGGAACTGGCTACTGTATTATATCTAATCACAACTATGTCTCCAGTGACCGATCTTCTACTATACTCTCATTAAAACCAACAACTAATTATTATCTATGTTATTTAAGACATGCTAGTTAAATATATACTACTATCTGTACATGTAACTAGTGTTCACTCTCACTGTAAAGCACTGTCTGCTCATATATTTGTACCATCTGCTATTGTATCACTGGTTTATTCAAAGCACTGTCTGCGCATATACTATTTGTACCACCTGCTATTGTGTCACTGGTTTATTCGTTTGTATTTGTTAGTTGAATTTTCTGGATTATTCATTTGTATTCATAGTTTACTTGGATTTTTCATCATGTACTGCTTTGATATTTACTATGTACAGCTCTAATTAAGTAAATGAGGAGCTTTTCTCCCGGACCTCTGCTGAAAAAGGACCTGTGTCCAGTCGGACTTTCCCAGTTAACAAATGTAAAATAAATAAAATATAAATAAATTATGAAAAGATAAACGTGGGATGAATGTATGAACAAGAAAAAGATAGTATGAAACTATAATGGAGAAATATTACTATATTAAAGCATGTGGAAGGGATAAAATGATTCAAGAAGTGATGAAAAAAGAGATTTAAATATCTTAGAAATGTGACTTTCTATGGAGGTTGATGCTCGAGAAATTACTTTATCTTGATGTATTTTCAAGATAAAGTGTGAATATGATTATGTATGGAATAATCAAAAAAGAGAAGATTAAGATTACATCGACAAATTATTTGTAAATTTATGGCGGTTTGGAATTTGAGATGTTAGGAACATTTATATATTGACTACTGCGGTGGTGGTGCTGCGATAGCATTGTCGCCTCACAGTAAGATGTTGTCCTGTTCGATTGTCAGAGCATCTTCTGTGTGGAGACTTGCTTGAATGGGCGTACCTTCGTTGAAGGTTGTGCGTCAGGGCTGGCAACTCAGCACGTAAAAATCTACTGCCAATCATTAGCGGACCGGAGTTCCGCTGTGGCGACCCCTAACCGGGGAAAAAGCTGAAAGACACAACAACAAAAAGGAACATTTATATACAGATTTGGAGTAGAGAAAAATGTAATACCCAAGATTAAAAATGTCTATGGAGTAAAGCGTGGAGAGTGTAAATTGTGAATTCTACATTTGTATATGAAAAGAATGCTTTTTGTTGAATGATCTGTCAGTTTTCATTTATGATGTGTGAATAAGTAAAGCCCCTACCGTTTACGATAGGTGTCATGGGATTTTTTAGAGTCAACATGAACTACCACCAACACAAGCAGATGGGACCTCAGTTTAATATCTGTGAAGAACAATGGGCCACTTGGGAGTGCTGCATCCCCCCCCATGCTGCACCTTAGTGTTAGTAATTTGAAAATGAATCCAGTCACCTGTTGTGGGAATAGAATTTGTAGTCCTCTGATCTGCTATGTCCAAAGATGTGAGCCACCTTGCGAACCACTGACAGTACCTTGCAAACATGCTTTCTCTGCAGTCCTGAAATAAGTCTCATGGAACACTGTATGCCTTGTGGTAATCACCTCAGACTGAATGATTTCTGAATCCAAACCTTGTTTCCCAACCATCTTCATCTATAAAGTCAAGTGTCCATGAGGGCTACTCCTCCTTCATGCCTAAGGTGATCAAATAATGTAACATTAATCAGTCCATCAATCTTTCAGTGTTTTCCATAATTATATCAAATATCTACTTTGTGTGGATGTTCATAGACGGCTTGGTTTTCATTTGGATAGAGCAAAATCCTAAGCAAAGACTTATAACTTTTCTTTTTCTTTTGAGGAATCTGGTTCTAGAAAGTCAAAAGGAACCCTTTTGTTTTAGCTTTTGTAATGCATTGTATAGTTATTGGAAGCATAGCAAACCCTTATAACACTTACACATTTTACTGTAGTAGTGACCACCTCAGAAGCCAGAAAAAACACCTCTGTGGATGACATTTACAGGGTATTACAAGCCAGATATAATTTCAAGATATGTGTTCCTATGTGTTCCTTTGGTGTTACTATTATTTGGGGCATTCTCTCTCGTGAACCACCCAAGAAGTCTAGCTTAGTAGCCTGCCCTAGTGGTGATGGAAGTGAAACTCCCTAACATCATATAGAAAGGTTATGTATATACAGTAATGCTACGTCTGCATTGTCAGTTTCCTGTCTGTCACCAGATCCACCCCTCCATCCAGCTCCATGGGTCTGATGGTGCTTTTTTTTTTTGTGTCCTGTGTTAAGGTAACTTATTCCTGGTTATACCAGTTTTGTGGGATATCAGAAATCTGGTATAGGCTCTCTGAGATCTGGAGTGGGGTCCTTGGGTGCTTAGAATTATGTGTAAACTTGAAGGAATAAAGTAGCATATGGAGAAGAAATTGCCAGCGTATTTACAGCATCAAGATAAGTATGTAACTTCTGTTAACAGTTGAGGAGGTGATTTATGGCATTTAAGAAAGATGGGAGGGGTAATGCCCCCTATGGGTTGCCATTCATGATATCCTTGCAGTTCAGGGATGGGTTTATTTAGTGTTTTGTAAGCTTAATGAATTTGGCATTCAACAAAGGGGAAGTAATTGTAAGTTAGAAAACTGTGATAATCTAAGGTATTCTTAAAATAAAGATCAGTAGTTAGCTGAATTTATAGACCAGTTTTATATTAAACTAGTATTATAAATTGTATACGACTATTATTGCAGCTAAAATTGCCAAGACTGTACCCCATTCCAAATGATCATAAGAGTACTAAGCTATCAACCAGGAGGTAATTTTAAGTCTAGCCGTTTCATCCCAATGTAATACCATAGACATGCTTGTCGATGCCCAAGATTGCATTTAGTGATTGTTCATGTCCAGGAGGGTTGTGGGCTCTATCCCTGGTAAGAATTTACGGTGCCCCATCCACTCGTCCAGGTTCTTCTTGAACAGTGCCCTAGAGGTGCTCTGTTTCACATGAATTTATTTGGTAGCCTGTTTCAAAGATGCAACAGTCACAGAGATAAATCTGTCCCCCCAACATGTCCCATTTAAGTCGCAGGCTATATTTAGGTCCCTGAAATGGGTATCCCTAGTCCAGTTTGATTTACGGATATGCAGCCAAGTTCATTAGGTTTGGGTCTTGGATTGCTCTATAGGCCAGGCATAAGTATCTCCCAAGAAGTCTATATGATACGGAGTATAGTGACAGGGACTTTAGTCAGACTGCATAAAGCACATGCTGGAGCCCTTTGATCATCTTTGTTAGAAACCTCTGAGGTCTGTCTAATTGCTGCAGGTACTTAGTATGGTACATGCCAAACGCAGTGTTGCAGTCAATTATGAGCCAGATAAGTGTCGAGTATAGGGGGGTTGTAATTCTTTTGCTCTCGAGGGGATGCCTTTTACTAATCAAGTGTATTGTGTAGAAAAGCAAAATTTCGCCAACCAGAAGAGCAAAAAATCAGCAGCAAAGGGTGAGAACCACAGGTGCAAAAATCCAGTAAAATACTGTTTATTGGTAAGCGCTTTCGTCAGGTTTAAAATCACAACTTCAGACACCATTTTACAAACCTGCCCAAACATTTATACCAGTGTCATAACTACCAGCAGCCAATGACATCAAGTAAACACCCCCACATGATTTATTTAAAAATTCAGGAACCTACAGGTTTAAAAATACATGTTCCTTAGAGACATTCACAGCACTATTAAAGTTGCATTACATCCATCTGCCATTTGAATTTATACATTACACCATGTTTCTAGTGATAAAGAATTAAATTCTATCTATAATAAGCTTTTAGTTTAAGCAAACTAGAAACAGACACCATGTCATTTAATCCTCGTGGACAATTAGCATTCAGATAACCAACTGACAGATATCCAACTTGCACTACTTGATACATACCCTCCATCTGGTACCAATTCTGAAACTCTTTTTGCTAAGCTACAACTAATCAGTTGCAAGTCCATCTACATTTTATGCTCATATATTCCTCCAGGTAATAACATAAACTCCCTTGAAAATATCCTAAGCTGGCTGTCCACTTTCTTTCCTCAAGAAACCATTGTGCTAGGCGACTTTAATATCGACTGGAATACCTGCAGTTCTGATAACCCTACTAACCACATAAACCTACATGGCTTCTCTCAAACTATCACCTTACCTACTAGAATCCATAAACCCACCAACAAAGAATCCACCCTAGATTGGATCCTTATGTAAATACTCTGTCCCCAACCTACATGGCAGGCATCCTCCCTGATGACATTTGTCGAATTAAATAGGTTAGTGAGTGATCACTAAAGACCTACACACCAAGCCCTATAACCTTCAGAACTACTCATTCCAATAAACATTTTAATCCTGAACACTTCCAAAATGAACTGAAAGTTTGCAACTGGTCACCCTTAAAACACCTCCAACTAGAGGAAGCAGTGGTATACTTCAATTCTAAGTTCCTTGAAATCCTAGACTACCATGCCCTTTCTTGTACCCTTAGGAATAGCACCAGAACTGCACCATGGCTTACAAAGGAAACTAAACAAAAATGTTGCTAAGAAACAAACTTTGGGCCAAATGGTGCTCTTCCAAAGACCCATCTGAGCGCTTAAAATTTAAACAGCTCAGAAACTCTACTAAAACTTCTATACTATTGGACAAAAAAAACTTCTTTCAACTTCAACAAGCCAACCAACAAAATCCTCAAATTTTGGTCAGGAATCAATAGACTCCTTCATCCAGGCTGTTCTAAGACACCTACCCCATCCGCAACTACCCAAGACACTCCCAAACATATTGCTGACTCCTTTTAATAACTTTACTGAAGCTATCCAGTCACTTGCTAACTCACTACCTCCTGTATTCTCTACTTCACCCCCATCCTCCTATACCTCTCCACCCACTTTCCAACTCCAACCCATCCCTCATCTGTACCCTCCTTCAGAAACTCAAACCTTCTACCCCTTCAGCTAACTTCTTACCTGCTAAGTATCTTTAAATAGCAGCCAGAGTTATTGCTTATCCTATCTCTATCCTAATAAACAGAACCATTAAAGAAGGTACCATCCCATGTATCTGGAAAGTCTCACACATTATCCCCCTACACAAGGGTGGCAACTCAACCGAACTTTCCAACTTTTGTCCTATTGCCCTACTCTCGCCCATAGCTAAAATCATGGAAAAATGCATCCACAGTCCATTACTAGACCACCTTCTCCTAAATGGCGTATTAGCCAGCTCTCACCATGGCTTTTGACCCTTCCATAGCACCACTACTGCCCTCCTGGCATTTTCTGACCACATTAACAAAAACTAACTACACCCTGTCCTCTATCTTTATTGATCTTTCAAAAGCATTCAACATGGTTAACCATCAACTACTCTTGAATCTTCTCAAGCCCCTCTCACTTGATACTCAAGCACTACATTGGTTCAAGTCCTACTTAGATAACCGGCAACAAGCTGTTCTTTGGGAAAACTGCATCTGCCCCCTCTTCCTGTCACCCTTGGTGTACCCCAAGGATCTATTTTAGGCCCTCTTCTATTCTCCATCTTTATAAACGATCTGTCTGTTAGTATCCTTCATGCTGTAACTATACAATACGCTGATGACTCCACATCAATATCCTCAGCTACAGGGCCTTCTGAACTGCAGTCCCTTACCCAAAATGTCTTTGAGCGTGTAGAATGGTTTTTACAACGTGGTCTCCCCCCTCAACCCAAAAAAGACTAGACTACTAATATTTACTCCTACACAACAATCTATACCATTTCACTTCTCTATCAAATCCAGAAACGACAGTCATATCTCCTGACGCTTCTACCAAACTCTTAGGAGTTACTATTGACCACAGCCTTAACTATGATACTCATATCAACTCCACAATAAAATCAGTTGACCATAAACTAGGCACCCTCTACAAAATTAAACCCTTCCTTACTCCCACAGCCAGAACTACTATTGCCCACACCTACCTTATCTCTACTCTCTTTTATGCCTCTCCTATATACACTAATCTATCTAAAACTAACCTCAACAAGCTTGCAGTCTCCTACAATAGTATAGCCAGATTTGCTACTGGCTCCCCTTTTAGAACCCAGCACTGCCAAAATCTGAATCAACTGGGCTGGCTTAAACTGCACAATCAGATTTTATTTCAACAACTAATTATTACCCATAAAACCCTTTATTATCCAGGTAAAACACCAATTCTCACAAATCTTATCAGCCCATATAACAATCTTACAAATCTACGCTCAGCCAACAAACTACTGGTATTTATACATAAACCCTACAATAAAGCAGGTGATTCTCTCTTCTCTAATGCAGTGGGTAAAAGCTGGAACCTACTTCCTTCTGAACTTACTCCTCTACTACACTTTTCAAAAAGAAACTTAAAATGTGAAGTTGTTCAATCTCGCAGTTTGTTCTTTACATGGATCGGCTCCGAGTTGGCCGCTTTCCATGCTCAAGATTTGTTAGCTCAAGGCACAGTCCCTATCCCATGATTATCTCCTCTACCAACCCCAGATCTAGTTTGCCGCTGCAATGGATTGCATGATCTTTGGAGGAAGCTCGGGCCAGTAACCTTCTTTTTTTGTCTTAAAAGAATTACTTATTAGACTATCAGGGATTTGATATTTGTGAGACTTCTCATATTTCTTGTAATTGTTGTTCAGTGAGTTAACTGGAAATTATATTTTTGTCTTTTTTAATTCGGAGCGGATGTTCCTAGGCCTTTAGCCTTTCTTGAGTTGCATTTACTTGACAGGGCTCTGTCAAATTTAATTCCCTATCCCCTTATTTTTCATAGAATTATTGTGTTTGAACGTTTTTGTCACCTCGAAGGAGTCTCATTATTCTCGTAGTCATTGCAGTTCAGGGATCTGAACTTTCTAAGGAGTTCTGTGGTTTCGACTTTTTTGATATCGGGCATCTTATATTTGTGTGTATTTTATGTTTATAATGTCTGAGAAACAAAAATCTGGATTTAAAAGGTGTGACTGTGGACAGAAGATGCCCATCACCGATAACCACGTTTCTTGTGTGTACTGCTTGGGTCCACTACATTTACAAGAAGATTGCTCTATCTGCCATTCCTTCAGTGGCAGGGTTTTATTAGAGGCGAAGGAAATTGGTCGATAGAGGGCTGTTGAAGCCAGATTTTTAAGAAACATTAGACAAGACTGACCAGGCCTGCAAGTCCTCGAAAGGGTCGAAGTCTTCCAAGATGGCATCTGACCACAAGTCTTCTGTTCCAAGCACCTCTGGGAAGAGACTGTCACTGGCTCCGCAGCCTTCGGAGCCGTGCACTGAAATCTTACCTCTGAGCCAAATCATTGTGTTGGAGCCGGTGTTGGAAGTTTTAAAGTCCCCGATCCTTAAGTCGGTGGCTTCTTCGGCTCCTTCGACCAGTTTTTCCGGTACCCTTTCCGACATCGATGTGGACCACATGGTGCAAAGACTTTTGGTGAACCCGCCCCTGGCCAAATTGCTTTCAGCTTCGACCCAGTTGGCTTCGAAGCCTACAACCCCCCCACCAAGATTTCTGCTCCTCCTCCGAGGCCAGTTGAGCCTTCGGAGCTGGAAAGAGAGGATCTGATAGTGGTGGGACCCTCTGAGCCGAGGCCTGTCCTATGCCCTCAGCCCCGTCGACCTTGACTTCGGTTCCGATCGAAGAGTCTCTGAGCAGACACTCTCTCACTGGTTCCGGGGGAGAGAGTCGAACCGACGCTTCGGTTCCTACTCTCCCTGTCGGGGCTTCGGCACAGATGAGCTCGCTTCCGTCCTCTGGTTCGGAGCCCTTTGTCTCTGCCCCTGGGAGGTTGCCATCTTCTTTGGAACCGGTGAACTCCTTGGGTCGGGAAACAGGTGCCTTCGATGCCATGAGGAGGGTCATGTCTGCTAAGACCCTTACCTCTTCGGATCTTTCCTCTTCCTCCCCAAAAAGGCCGCGTTCTGTCCCTACACCACAGGTCCCCACCAAGCGTCGAGACCCAGAGCCTCAGGTAACACCATTGGTTGACTCCTGCTTGATTGAGACTTCACCAGACGCCCCCACTGATGAAGTCCCCAGAAAAAGAATGTGCAAGAGGAGGCATTTAGATTTCCCTCAGAAATCCTTAACATCAGACACAGACTTAGAGTAATCGGAAGTGTCCCCATGGTCCTCCTCTGAGGATGTCTCATTTGCAGACATCCTGGAAATATTAAGGCAGAGGGGTGACTGGCATTCCCAAACCCCTACTGAGGGTGAGTCGGTGTTCCTGAAGGCCTTTGGGGTCTCAACCTTCCACCTCTTGGGTTACTCCGCCCTTTGACAAATTAATGGACTTGGTCGCTCGAAGGGCATGGGAGTCTCCTGATTCCATGGAACCAGTCCCTCGGAGGCCCAACAGATTTATCACCTCCCCTCAAGACAGGTCTTTTCTTACGAAGGGAGTCCCCGTTGATGCCATGGTGGTGGCGGTGGCCACCAAGAAAGAGATGTCAGAAACCTCTTCTGTTCATTCTCCTAATAAAGACTCTAGAACTATGGACAGATACGGGAAACGCATCTTTAGTTCTGTGACATTTGCAATGAGATCACTCAACTATTTGACCCACTTTACCCGTCTTCAATGAGATCTCCTCAGAGCTTGGAGATGCTCTACAGGGCAAAACAGATGATGCTGTTTCGGAGAAAGTAACGGCACAGCTTAACACCCTTAATTCTGTTGTGAACTCGTCCATGCGGCTTATTTCTTATGCAGCCGATGGATCGAGCCGGGCAGCAGGTTCAGCGATAGCTCTGCGAAGACTATCCTGGATGCTCTTATGCTCCTTTGCGGAAGTCTTCAAGTCTTCCTTTGTTAATATCCCATTTGATGGCTCTTGCTTGTTTGGGCCTAAAGTCAAGGAGACGCTCACTAGGTGTGAGCGGGAAGGAAAGACTCTCTCTGCCGTAGGAGTCCATTTTTCCACCCCCACTAGAGCATACCCCAAAGGACAGAAAGGTGGAAAAATGTGGTTCCGAAAGTCCCAAGGAGCTTTCCAGAACACAGGTAGTGAACCCCCCTTCAGGGGCAGAGGAGGTGGGTATAATTGTAGACACCGCCCAGGCGGCAGAGGGGGTCCGCAGAACCAGGGTGACAGGGAGCAGTTCTTTGGCAAGCCCTATCAGCGCTCCTGAGAGGAGGCCCGACCGTCCTGCTCTGGAGGCAGTCGTGGGTTGCTTAGCTTTATACCCAGACGCCTGGCTTTGAATTGCATCAGATTCTTGGGTAAAAAGCATAATTACCAGAGGTTACGTCATTCCCTTTTCAGAATCCCCTTCCATTCGTACAAAAATCTTAGACGTTCCACCCCGTCTGCGGAATCTAGCAACCATAGAAATTCAAAGGCTGCTAGAAAAGTCATCCAGCCAGCCCCGGCGGACCAGATAGGATCTGGAACTTACTCTAGTTTCTTTTTAGTTCCAAAAAAAACAGGGGACTGGAGGCCCATATTAGACTTCAGCAAACTAAATACATTTGTCAAAGGAAAAGTTCCGGATGGTCACTCTTCAATCGATACTTCCGTTTCTTGAAACGGGCGATTGGATGTGCTCTGCAGATCTCAAGGATGCGTACTACCACATCAAAATGGCCAGGCCATCCAGAGATCACTTGCATTTCCAGCTGGGGGCCAGTCACTATCAATTCTGAGCTCTGCCCTTTGGTCTCACCACAGCCCCCAGAGTGTTCACCAAAGTTATGTCAGTGGTCACGGCTCACCTGAGACGTTTAGGATTCCAGGTGTTTCCATATCTCGACGACTGGCTCCTCACCACCACCACCAAGCATCAACTAATTTGCGCCAGAGATTACACTATCAACCTGTGTTCCAGGTTGGGCATAACCTTAAATTTCGAAAAATCTGCTTTATTGCCGTTGCAGCATATTTCCTTTATAGGAGCAGATCTACACACCACCACCTCCCTGGTCAGATTGCCTCAAAGAGTAATATCTTTGTGAAGTGTCCCATTTGTTAATGGAAAGGAGTGTTCCGGCATTCCAGGTTCTGAAGCTGTTAGGCACCATGGTAGCTACGCTCATAGCGGTTCCTCTGGGCCGAATGCACATGAGGATACTCCAATGGCTACTATTCACACAGTGGTCTTAACAGCTTCCAATGTCACACAAGATTCTTCTGACAAATGCTTGCAAAAAGGACCTTCTTTGGTGGTTGAACAGCCACCAAGTTACTGTAGGTCGCCCATTTGTACTTCCCCCTCCCACAGCCACAGTGACCACGGATGTTTCCCTGATAGGGTGGGGGGGGGCTGTTTCAGGGAAGAACTGTCCAAGGCACTTGGTCAGACATGGAATCTCATTTGTACATCATTGTCCTAGAGTTGAGAGCGATGTTTCTAGCGTTGCAACACTTTCACGACTTTCTACCTCGAAAGATGATTGCAATACAGACAGACATGTCAGTAGTCTGGTACATCAACAAGCAAGGGGGAACCAAGTCTTACCCCTTTTGCCGAGAGGCCCTGAGACTTTGGCAGTGGGCTGTATCCACCGGGCGCTTTCTGATAGCAATGCATGTACCCGGGTCATCCAACGTGATAGCGGACAAACTGAGCAGAGCCATTCTGTTGCCTCATGAGTGGTCTCTCAAAGAACGAGTGGTGGAAAGGATATTCTGCAGATGAGGCCAGCCTTGCTGCGACCTTTTTACATCCCCGATGAATGCCAAATGCAGAAGCTATTTTGTCCTGTACCCCCCCACCGGGGTACAGCCCAAGGGACTCACTTGTACACGATTGGCCCTCTGGTCTCCTATATGCCTTCCCTCCAATCCCTCTGATTCCCAGATTCTTACAGAAAGCCAAAAGCCTGGAAAGGACTGTTATTTTAATAGCCCCATTTTGGCCTCTGCAGATATGGTTCCTCTTCCTACAGCAATACCAAGTGGAAGAACCTTTGGTTCTGGAACCAGTGCCAGACCTTTTGACTCATTCGTCAGGAATTCTTCATCCCTCTCGTCTCCCTCAAACTGACAGCTTGGCTGCTCCACTTCCCAACCTAGCCAGGTCACATGATTTGTCTCTAGCGGTTCAACATATTTGTTTCCCATCTCAAATTCTCCACCAGGAAACTTTATAATAGAAAATGGAGGCGATTTGTTCATTGGACTTCTCAGCATGGTATTGATCTCTATGTTGCCCCTATTCATAGTATTCTGGAATTCTTGACTTCGCTCTTTCACGATGGTGCTGCAGCTTCTACGATAAGGGTTCAATTAGCTGTCGTATCTAACTTCCATGTGGGATGCAGTGGCTCAAACATTGTCCCACAGATTATGTAAAGCCTTTTTGAAAGGGACTCGTCACCTTAGGCCACTATCAGACATCCTGTTACTCCCTGGAATCTGAATTTGGTGCTATCTCATCTTTCTTCCACCTTTTGAGCCTGCATCATCTTGTTCTTTGAAGTTCCTTTCTTGGAAGACAGTTTTCCTAGTGGCTATTACTTCGGCTTGTAGAGTTTCTGAACTACAAGCGCTTACCATCAGGCCCCCATATCTAGTCTTTCACCCTGATGGAGTGTCTTTAAGAACAAATCCAACCTTTCTTCCTAAGGTCTGCTCAGAGGCAAATTTGAACCAGTCTATTGACCTTCATACTTTTTTCAGACATCATGCTAATAGAATGGAGTACATGTTACATAAGCTTGATGTTCATGGACAGTTGAGGTTTTACTTAGACAGAACAAAAGAATTTGGGAAATCTGATCAACTATTCGTTTTCTATGTAGACAATAGGAAAGGTTTGTTGGTATCCAAAGTTACATTGTCTAAATGGATTGCTGATTGTATAAAATTTGTATATTCTTCAGCTAAACAACCTTTAGAACGTGAGGTGAAAGCTCATTCTACCAGGGCTGTTTCTACATCTTTAGCCCACGCAGCCAGTCTACCTTTGGACACCATTTGTGCAGCTGCTACTTAGTCCAAATCTCCTACATTTATCACTCATTACAAAGTGGACAGGGCCTCCAGGGACAGGGAACCCCCCAGGATTAGGGTGCTTGGGACGCTACCCACGTGTAAAGAACAAACAGCGAGATTGAACAACTTCACATAAAGAAGTTATGTTCTTACCATAACGTTGCATGTGAGTTGTTCATCTCGCCTTTGTACTTGCACTCCCTCCCACCTTCCCCCTCCAGGTTATGGAAGAACAGGTATGACTGGTGGTCTGGTTGGTCTTACTAGTGTCCTTCTTTCCAACCAGATTATTGTTTAGCTATTGTAAATAGTTATGTACTATGTACATTGTTTACTTGGTTGCTTAGTGTGTGTTTTTTTTTCTTGCTGGTTCAGCAAACTAGATCTGGGGTTGGTAGGAGAGCATCATGGGATAGGGACTGTGCCTCGAGCTAACTCAAAGATCTTGTGCTTGGAAAGTGGCCGACTCGGAGCCGATTGGCTCCGAACCCACATGTAAAAAACAAAGGCGAGATGAACAACTCACATGGAGCATTATGGTAAGAACATAACTTCTTTTTATATCTTACTAGCCACTGGCTATGTCCCTGTACTAACCCAGACTAAGATTTTCTCATCCTGTTATCACTTATTTTTTCCTTTTTATTACACCTTCTACTCAGTTTTCACTTTATGTTGGACTTATTTTACCCAAGATAGACATAATGAACTTCTCCCCTGTTGCTCTGAGTTACTACCCCTCAACTAATTTTCTCCCAACTCTGTTCTCTTTGAACTAGTCTCTCCTGCTGCTCCACTTTGTTCTGGAATCTCTCTCATTCTTCTGAATACTTCCTTCCCACAGCGATTGGAGAAAAAAATGAATAACTAAAAAGTGGTGTCTTATTTTGTTCTACTTTCTTATATCACATATGCTTATTTACCTTGTAGCACGTTTTGTATGACTAGTATCGTTAATTGAAGGTTAATGTTTTGAAACTGAAGTTTTAATGTGTTTGTTTTATGTGGAGCTTTTCTCCCCGGGCCTCTTCTGAAAATGGACATATATCCAGTTAGACTAGCCCGGTCAACAAATGTAAAATAAAAATGTAAAATAATAAAAAATAAATAAATAAATCTGCCACCATACCTCTTTCTCTTCTAAACTGTGTAGAAAACTTTCTTTACTACAGTAGACACATGGTGGTCAAAGTTAAGGTCGCAGTCCACTTGTGATCCCAGGTCCCTTACCACTTCATGGGTACTTAAGGTATTGTTGATTTGATAGTGTGAGGGGGCATTGTTTTTGCCAAAGGGAATGATGCATATATCTGCATTCAGTTTGAGACTGTGACTAATGCATCAGTCGGTGTGTGAGACCGCCAGGAGTATACTGACATCATTTGGGGATTCATTGATTCCACCTACTTTGCAGTCGTCTGCAAACTTGTTCAGCCACAGTCCCTTAGTTTTGACCTGAACTTCTGAGAAGTATATACCAAACAGGGGGCCCAGCACTGACCCTTGTGGCACCCCACTGGTGACAGGTCTGCTGGTTGATGTGGAGTCACAAACTTTGATAGTGTGTCCAGCGTGTGTTTCCAGTTTGTGAGCCAGTTGGTAACCCATCTTACAACAAAGAGGTTTACATTCGGTTTAAGTTTATCGTTTAATGCCATAATGTGGGATTGCGTCGAAAGTCTTTGCCAGGTCGAGGTATGCTGTGTGCACAGATTTGCCCTCATCACTGGCCTTAATCACATTTTCAAAGAACTCCACCAGATTTAACAGGCAGGATCTGCCCTTCACAAAGCTGAATTGGGTAGGATTCAGGGTTTGGCAGTCACCTATGTATTTAGGAGGTCCATAATGGTATGTTCCATGGCCTTACAGATGAAGCTAGTCAGGCTTATGGGTCTGTAAATACTCAGGTCTGTTGCTGGGCCACCCTTGTGGAGGGGAATAACTTTTGCTGTTCTCCATTCCGCAGGAACAAAGCGTGTGATTAGGCTGTGATTTAAAAGGGTTCTTTGCTATGATGCTAGTTCATGTTTTAGCCTATTTAGAAGGCAGCCTGGGATGTCATCTGGTTCCATACAGGCTGTGTTTTTTTGCCTTGGGACAAGGCTTTGAGGGCCTGCTCTTCAGATATGTAGGGTGGGGGAGAGAGTGGGGAAAGTTTGTTGTAAGTTAGGAGGGGAGATAAGAGAGTGAAATTTTCACCAGACCTATCCATTAGCAGGTTTGCTATCTCTGTGGGGTCAGTGTGTGTGATACCGTTGGCCACTAGTTCTGCCCATGCTTGGGACCTACCCTTTATTTTACATATGTAGCTGTAAAAGGCCTTCTGGTTATCCTTGACTGTACTTGCTAAGTTTCTCTCAAAGGAGCCCTTGGAGGTTTTGACAAGTTGTCTTATTTGCCTATTGAGGCTGAGGAGGGTGATTTTCCATTGTTGGGTCTTGCCTTTGTTTTCTTGGACAGCAACTTTGTACATTTATTGTAAAGATTTTGATGCTGGATGTCCACCATGGCAGCTAGTTTTTGCTTGGGGCTCTGTCTTTGATTCTTTCTCTTACAGCCAAGTTTGTACACTTATGCAGGTGATTATATAGAGCTTTAGTGTAAGCTTCATCATAGTTACCACTTCCAGCTTGGTGTGGGGCTTGGAATGCATTTATACCTTCACCTAGGAGGGTATAGTTTGCTGTGGTGAAGTTTTTTAGTCTTAATTTCACCCTTTGTGAGTTATGGTGTTAGTGCCACCTCGAAGGTGACTGATTTATGATCAGTTTTAACTAATGAGGGTCCTACAGTTGCAGCAGTGCATCTGTTTGACATGTTGGTGAGGACCAGATCAAGAATATTTGTTCCCCTTGTCAGGGTATGGACAATTTGTTCCAGGGCATGTGAATTAACAAAGTCAAGGAACTAGTGGTAGCAAGTTAGGGATAGCGTAGGTTTCCCAGTTGATGGTGGGATAATTGAAATCCCCGATAACCAGTATTTTTGGTAAAATTTGGATGGTCTCCAGTTTGGTCAAGTAGGCTTCATTGGTGTCGTGACCCATGGAGGGGGTTTTATAACTGGCTATGACTTGAATGGAGGTCTTACCCACAGTAACCTGTACCTGGAGTAACTCCATGGAGTTGTCCAGTCTAACTGGAAGGGAGGTGAATTTATCTCTAATATAGATTGAAACGCCGCCTCCTTTGGTTTTGATGCGTTCATTTTGTGGTCTAAAGATATGGAAGGCATTGTAGCATTGCAAGGCCGGGGTACTCAGTGGCCTTGAACCAGCTTTCTGTGACTGCACAAACATCTCCATCTTCTAGTGATAGAAGTGCTTCCAGGGAGTGCATTTTTTGGCTTAAGCTCCTAGCATTTAGCAACTTGAACTTTATTTTGTTATGATTGGTTAATTTCACGTTGGTAGTGTTGTTTTCAAGACCTTGCCTAAAAGGAACTATGGGGAGGTAAGAGCCTTTGCCAGCAGCTGAAAGCCTAGAGGTGTCAGGTGCAAACAGTCTTTAACAAAGCAGAGAGGTTTGTGGATTGTGGCTTCTCAGGCTGACAGGAACTGGATCCCCTTTGAGTGACGCAGTTTGATGGGACTTGTTCTATGTGGTTTCTTCCCTTGGAGGCAGACATTTGGTAACCTATTTTGTTGGTGGATGATGCAAACATTAATGATAAACTATTCTTTGCTGATGAAAAATAAAGCATTTGATGAGTTTGACTGGGAATGTATGTTTGGGAGTATAGGTAAGGTTTGGATCCCCAACTTGAGTCATATAAATTTTGCATTGCTCATTTTTAAGTTGTCAGCTACATTGTTTAAGCCTCTTGAAATATAGGGGCATTCATTCATTAAGATTGCTCTTTTTTGTCTCGTACTCATAGTTGTTTTTGTTTATCCTCTGGCTGTTAAGAGCTTCACATTGCTGTGGATTCTTTCAGACATCAAGTATAACATATCTGTGTACGTAGAATAAGAGTAAAAAATGTCTCCGCTCTCCAAAGTGTCCTCTGGCAATATAAAGACTGTAGATACCGTAGAAGAACTGAGATCTGATGTTTTATGTTTTTGAATAAAATAGATTGATACCTTCTCGTGGTGTGTCCTGAGGTTCTTCTACGATATCTGTGTACGTGGACAATTTATTGTTGCACGTGTGGAAGACAGATATAGGGCAGGACAATGTTTGAATTAAATTTTAATGATATTTTAGGATATAAGACTTGCAGAACACTAAGAATGATGCACATAAATTATAATCTCAGTGAAAAATATTAGTATTAATGCTATAGGAAAAAATGCAGATAATTTATTTTATTTATGTATTTATTGGCATTGAAAGTCAGTCTGGGCACAGGTGCCCTCTTTCATTGGAGGCCCTGGGAGAAAAGCATCAGTGTATCCTATTGAATACAATCCTTTACAATAACAAATTTTATAATAGCGATAAGATATCTGGGAATTAACATAGTGGAGTTAATATGGCTTACCATATAATTAACATGCACTAAGTTGTTAAAAATACAAAGATTACAAGACTTAGTGCAGCTTTACATTGTTGGATTTTCTTAAAAATTTCAAATGATGGTTCCTTTCGTTTGTCACAGGCTGTACCTCAGTCTCTGCCTATTGACTTTTATAACAACCTAAAGAAGCTGGTATCCAATTTCGATAGTGAAAAGCATAGAATTGCATGGAATAAAATGGTATTTCCAACAGTTTTGGAAATGTACAGGTTAGCAGTAGGTTTAGAATTGCTGTCTACATCTGGAATATGTTGCTGTAAGTTTTATTCTTGGCATACAAAGAATCTGTCATTGCTAAAAATTTTGGGTAATATTCATTTTTTTCATAAAACCAATACAGAAGGTTGTTTGGAAGATGAAAGTCGTAATAGAAATACAAAAAGGGAAAACGGTTGTGCCACCAAAAGACAAATAACCACGCACAAAACTATGCGCAACAGTAAATGAGCTGCAAGTAACCAAGGACGACCAAAAGGTGAAAACCCGTCTTTTAATGAATTAAGAAGTGTCACTATCAAAAATAATTAATCTAGAAATAATATTCCTTAAATTCAGTTAATAGTCGTAACACCATTTCAGGGCTACCCTATAACTTAGCCGCCCTCAATTTCAGTACTGGGGCTGTACCATTATCTATTCCGTTATGAAACTTATAAACAAAGACATTGGCAACTTTCAAACACTGGACCCCACCCAGTTTGGGTTTGTGAAGGGCCGATCTTGTCTCCTGAATCTGATTGACTTCTTCGAATCAGTCTCCAGAGCTGTGGACGAGGGTAAGGCGGTCCACACAGCCTATCTGGACCTCGCCAAGGCCTTTGACACCATCCCCCACTCTGGAATCATAGATAAACTTATTAAGCTAGGCATAAATCCCTGCGTCACTCGATGGGTTGCCAACTGGCTTACTGACAGAACCCAGACTGTAAAAGTAGCAGACTCCAAATCCAACTCTAGACAAGTGGAGTACCTCAGGGTTCAGTCCTGGGACCACTCTTGTTTGGCATCTACTTCGCTGAAGTACAGGCCAACACTAAGGGACTTTGGCTAACAAAGTTCGCAGATGACTGCAAACTGGGAGCCATTATTGAATCCCCAAATGATGTGGATATTCTACAAAAGAGCCTTACAGAAACAGATGCCTGGTGCCAGAGCCATGGGCTCAAGCTTAATGCCAAGAAATGTATAGTTATCCCCTTTGGAAAACATGTACCCATCAATTATCACATAGGTGGCAGGACACTAAACATCGAAAGTGTGATGAGAGACTTGGGGACACAGGTGGACAGTGGTCTCACTTTCGATAACCACATCGCCACAACATCCTATGTGGCACACCTCATCACTAAGGGCTTTTCATCCAGAAAAAAGGAGGTCATTGTCCCACTGTACTCATCCCTCATTAGACCCATTATAGAGTATAATGCCCCGTTTGGTATATACCTCACAAGACATCTGCAACAGCTGGAAAGGCCACAGAAATACCTCACTAAAAGAATCGCAGGCCTAAAGCAGATGCCATATGCTGACAGTCTTAAAAAAAACTCTAGCTATACTCTCTGGCATATTGTCTACTCCGAGGCGATCTCTGCTTAACATACAAGGCCATGTCAAACCCTGAGCTGTTGGACATGCTCCACTTAAAGAAATCCCAATCTCTGAGCCACACGCTCCAGGGATCTAAACCTTGTCATCACAATGAACAAAACACGCTGGAGGGATAGGTTCCTGATCCAGAGACTCCCCATACTCTGGAATAGACTGCCCATACATGTCAAGCAGAGCGCATCATTGGCCCTCTTCAAAAGGAACCTTGATGATTGGATGAGAGATGAGAAATTCACCCCGGGGATCATGTCAGTCTCCCTATTAGACAGGGGTCCAGAGAAGTAAATATTTTGGGAAGAAATATCCAGGGAATTGTTATGGCTAGGCTTGCATAGGCCCTAGGGCCGATAACCTAGTACCAGCTTAAGAACCTATGAACTAATGTTCCCGTTAAGCCAAGGGAAATGGGTAGCCTCAAGCCTGATCTGCCAAAATAATTCACTGTATTCAAGCCTCGTTTCCCAGGGTTCACTCCTTAAATCCATATCAACCTTCTCAGTAATGAAAAGAGAACGTAACCAACCCATACACCCTTTAGTATGTTTAAATGTTTTATTTTGTCATTTTGAGTGTTATTATCATAGTAGTGCTCGTAAATACGCCTTCTCAATTTGCGCTCAGTTTTATCAATGTAAAATGCCCCACATGACTCGCACACAGCCAAATAAATTACCCATAATTCCTACTAGGGATGAATACCTTTTCACAATTCATAATATGGGAGCATTGAGAACATACGCCATATTTGTAAGTGTCAACCCTTTTGTTGTTGCCCACACCACTAGCACTGTTACCATGTTCCAACAGTTCCTTTATATTGTAACCTTTTTTATAAGTAATTTTTAGTGGCTTGGACTTGATTAGCAATCAAGTCAGTCAACTCAGTAAATTTTTCCTATTCCCTCTGAATGACATCTTTAACCAGTTTGGTGTCCTCATTGTATTCCATAGTAAATGCCCAGTCGTAATTGCTCTCATTTCCTTTAACCCTTTCTAAATGTTTATCTAGGGTCCCTTTTCCTAAAAGTGGGAAAAATCTACTTGTCCTTTTTTTCTTTAACTTCTCTCTGTATATTGTGTATCATGTCTATAGGATGCTCTCTCTCCAAAAATAGCCCTTCTAATCTTTCACATTCTGTCTGAATGTCCTCATCATTAGATGTCATCCTGCTAGCTTGAATATACTGTCCTTTTGATAATTTTTTTTCTGAAAAGCCGGATGTGCACTTCCATAGTGCAAATAAGAATCTGAAAAGGTTTCTTTCCTGTAAACTATTGATCTATACCCTAAATTGGACTTGTGTATAGTTACATCTAAATAATTCATCTTGTCCATAGAGATGTTATATGTGAATCTTAAAATTTAGTTTTTTTTCCATATAATTCATACACACTGTTAACCTACTTTGTGTCAGTCCAAAAGATGACTGTCATGTAAAAATCTTCTATACAAGGACCAACGCGTACTGTATTCAGAGTTAACGATAAATCTTTTCTCCCTGGTCGCTAATACAATATTTGCTTAGGTTGGTGCACAGTTTGCACCCATCTTAATCCCTTTTATTTGTTAGAAAAACTCACCACTGAAAAATATAAAACTATTGTTTAGTACTAGTTCCATTAAAAGATGGCATAGCTGGAATTCGTTCTGGTTCCCTTTCCTTTTCTGAATAAGTGCTTCCTCAAACCAGTCTTGTCCTTCTACATGCGGAATTACTGAAAACAAGTCCGTCTATTGTAACAAAATAACATTTTCATTGTGCCATTCAATTGTTATACTTGAAAGGAAATCTCATAAATCTTTTAATATTTAGTTTTCAGTCCCCCAAACTTGGTTTAGTTTAATGTCCAGATATTAGCTAACTGGGCTATCTTAGACCCTTCAGCTGATACAATTGGATGTAAGGGAGCATTTTTCGTGTCCTTGTGAACTTTGGGGATACTGAAAATAGTTGGTATTTTAGGCCTGTCATTCTCCAAATATTTGTACATGTCCAAATCAATCACCCCTTCCATAAAGAGATTACTTATAGCCAAATCTATCTTTTTATATGCTATGTTGGTCTCGTTTTTCGAGACCCATATGTCGGTGTCCCCTAATATGGCCAACATTTTTACCTCTTAGATAATTGTATCCATGATTACTACTCCCCCTCCCTTATCCGGTTTATCACCCTAAGTTTATTACTCTTTTTGAAATGGTCAGGAACTTCTTTTTCTCTTAGTAAGGTTGAAACCATTTTTCTTTTTGGGATTTTCTTTCTTAGTTGTTTTCCAATACCCGCTCAAAGTTCACCAGTTAGGGATGTGAAGGGGGATTAAAGACACTTTTTTTTTCTTAACCTATCATTGTTCCCCATTTTATCATTTCCCTCAAAAACTGTTTCCAAGTTTACCTTCCTTGTAAACATTTTAAGATCCATAATAAGTTTGGCTAAGTCACATATCTTATTGGGTATAAATTTTAAATCCTTTTGAAAAAAGGGAAATATTCCTTCGTCAAATCAATATTACTATAATTAAAAATGTGGTAATTATTTGTGGTCCATCTACAATCATTCCTAGTAATGGTGTCTGAACTCTTTTTTAGTTCCTTCCTCTCCCTCGTGCTCTGCCCCACCCACCCCTCTGATAACAAAAACCCTAATTATATTGTGGAGGCCTTCTATTCATGATCCTTTGTGACCTACAGAGTGGGGGGGGTATTCTGTGGGTCATTTCGGGCATATATACATTCATACCTTAATTAAAATTAAAGTTGTTATTACTGATTATTATTCTGTTCACTTAGTGGGTCTGTAAGTTCACTTCTGTTATAATCTCTCTTCTCATCCCTTTGGGTATAGGTTAACTTCTGTTTTCCTTGTATTCCATAATATCCCTTTGGAGTTTCTTAGTTTTTCATTTAATACATATTTCACGTCTTTTCTATTTCTTAATTGATAGTATTTCTCCTTTTCTGCATCCACAGTAAGTAGTAAATTGTTCACAATTTTTTTATTAATATCCTCTATGTCCTGGTGAAGACTAATCAATGATTTATTTTGTCAAACAATCACTGTAACAACATCTAATCCACATCTGTTAAAAATTTCTAACAATTCTTTATGGTATTCAGAACCAGCATTTACAATGTTTGGGTACTTGTACATCCTTAAACCTTTTGGGATTATTCCCAAATTCAAACATTCTAAGTAGTCCGTGTCCATACTCAAAGCTTTGATTTAGCCATTTTCACATACAACTTCCAAATTAACTTGAAAGTTGTCCGGTTCAGCAATGTCATTAGCACTAGTTTGAGAAAAGTTACAAACAAATTTGTGTTGGTCTTTCAACCAAGTATTAAAACTTGGCCAACATTAGAAACAGTTAGTACACAGTCACCTCTTTGAATTGAACCATCAGCAGCTGCCAAACGGTTTGTGGATCTCAGGTTTTCCATCTCTCCATCCTGGTAAGAAAAAATCCTCGGAATTCCTGAACGGTCTCCCAACCTAGCATTATCGTTGCTAGTGTTATTATAATCCTTTTCCAATCCATTCCTATGGATCTCTATTGCTCTTAGTGTTTCTTGACCATGATTTCCAACCTTTTCACCCACAAGGTTGCCGGGACTTCCTGGTTGTTCGTATACTACGTCCCAAAGCAAGCACAGAGGCAAAGGACTGCCCTATGGGCGTGAGTAAGTCAATCAGTTGAGTGAGCTGTCCAGTCAGTTTTTGCATTTCACCTATGTCCTCACCCCTCACTTGTTTTTGCTGTGGTGAGGAACCTGTGCTCTCCATCTCCCTTGAATAGACTCAGAACCAATAGAAATACAAAATGGGAAAACAGTTGTGCTACCAAAAGACAAATAACCACACACAAAACTATGCACAACCGTAAACGAGCAGCAAGTAACCAAGGACTGCCAAAAGGTGAAAACTTGTCTTTTAATGAATTGGGAACTGTCGCTATCATAAAATATTAAATCTAGAAATAATATTCCTTAAATTCAATTCATAGTCTTG
Organism: Protopterus annectens; assembly: GCF_019279795.1. Taxonomy (NCBI): domain Eukaryota; kingdom Metazoa; phylum Chordata; order Ceratodontiformes; family Protopteridae; genus Protopterus; species Protopterus annectens. The sequence goes on from NC_056739.1 coordinate 1,379,035,235, forward strand.
ACACCATTTCAGGGCTAACCTATAACTTAGCCGCCCTCAATTTCAATAGTGGCGCTATACTAATGTTCCCGTTAAGCCCAGGGAAACTGTTGGCCTCAAGCCTGATCTTCAAAATAATTCTTTATATTCAAGCCTCGTTTCCAGGGTCCATCCTTTAAATCCATATCAACCTTTTCAATAACGAAAAGAGAGAACTTATCCCCATACACCCTTTAGTATGTTTAAATAATGCATTTTTTGCAATTTTGAGTCTTAATATCACAGTAGTGCTCATAAATACCCCTTCTCAATTTCTCAATTTACGCTCAGTTTTACCAATGTAAAATTCGCCACATGAATCACACCTAGCCAAATTTATTACCCCTAAGGTGTTGCAGTTATTGTAAGCTCTACCTATTATTTCATAATTCCTACTAGGGATGAATATCTCTTTTCACAATTCATAATGTGTGAGCATTGAGAACATGCACCACATTTGTTAAGTGCCAACCCTTTTGTTGTTGCCCACACCACTAGCACTGTTACCATGTTTCAACAGTTCCTTTATATTGTAACCTTTTTTTATAAGTAATTTTTAGTGGCTTGGATGTTATAGCAGTCAAGTCCCTCAGCTCAGTAAATTTTTCTCATTCCTTTTGAATGACATCTTTAACCAATTTGGTGTCCTGATTGTATTCTGTAATAAATGTCCGATCATAATTATTCTCATTTCCCTTAACCCTTACTGAATGTTTTTCTAGGGTCCCTTTTCCTATAAGTGGAAAAAATGTACTTATCCTTTTTCTTTAACTTCTTTCTGTATATTGTGAATCATGTCTATAGGATAACCTCTTTTCAAAAATAGCCCTTATCTTTCGCATTCTGTCGGAAAGTCCTCATCATTAGATGTCATCCTGCTAGCTCAAATATACTGCCTTTTGATGATACTTTTTTCTGAAAAGCCAGATGTGCACTTTCATAGTGCAAATAAGAGTTTGAAAAGGTGTCTTTCCTGCAAACTGTTGATCTATACCCTAAATTGGACTTGTGTATAGAAACATCTAAATTCTTGTCCATAGGGATGTATGTGAATCTTAATTTGGTAGTGCTTTCCGTATAATTCATAAACTCTTTTAACCTACTTTGTGTCAGTCCAAAAGATGACTGTCATCTAAAAATCTTCTATACAAGGACCAACATATACTGTATTCAGAGTTAATGACAAATCTTTTCTTCCAAGTTGCTAATACAATATTTCTGTAGGTTGCTCCACAGTTTGCACCCATCACAACCCCCTTTATTTGTTGGAAAAAACTCAGTAGTTCCATTAAAAGAAGGCATAGCCGGAATTCATTCTGGTTCCCTTTTCCTTTCTAAATAAGTGCTTCCTCAAACCAGTTTATTTGTACATGCGAAATTACTGAAAACAAGTCTTTTATGTCTGGTGTAACAAAAAGAACATTTTCATTTTGCTGTTCAGTTGTTATACTTGAAAGGAAATCCCATGAATCTTTTAATGTTTAGTTTTCAGTCCCCCAAAGTTGTTTTAGTTTACTGTCCAGATATTTAGCTAGCGGGGCTGTCTTGGTCCCTTCAGCCAATACAATTGGACGTAAGGGAGGGTTTTTAGTTTCCTTGTGAACTTTGGAGATACCGAAAATAGTTGGTATTTTAGGCCAATCATTCTTCAGATATTTGTAGGTGTCCAAATCAATCACCCTCTTCCATAAAGAGATCACTTATAGCCAAATCTATCTTTTTATATGCTTTGTTGATCTATTTTTTCGTGACCCTAATATATGTCGGTTCCCCTAATATGTCCAACATTTTTGCCTCTGAGATAATTGTATCCATAATACAGTTTTATTCTTGGGATAAAAACAATGAATCTGTCATTGCTAAAACTTTTGGGTAATTTATTTCATAAAACTAATATAGAAGTGTGTTTTAAGATGGAAGTCTTATTGAATTGCTCAGGCATTGAGCTAGGGTGACAGAATATTTTTATATGCTTAGCTAGGGTCCCATTATTAAGGTAGAGGGAACATATTTTAAGAAACAGCAAATATTGCCAAAGTGCAGTGTAAGTTTAGATTCAGGTGTAATGCTGAAGGAGTTATGTTAGACTTGTTGAACACATTAGATATATGATTATTTAAGAGTAGCACAGAGAGTGAAAGGTTAGTGTTTGAAACAAGAGTACCTTCTTCCCCAATAAGGCATGTCAGGAATATAAGGTTTTGATACTATACTCTTGGTCTTCCTGGAAAAAAAACTGAAGAGATATTGGAACGGAAGCCAGAGGTACAAATAGCACAGCAAGATTTGGATAGATTTTTGACTTGTTGCAGGTACACCACTAAGTCCTGAAGATGTGTATTTTTTGGATAGTAGACCTTGTTAAATATTGTTGTATTTCATTGAACTTGATCAGTTGATTCAACATGTTGAAGACACAATGATGAATCTTCGGGGCCTAGGTACATAACATTTTGGAAGTGTGACAGCTTGTGACAGCTTGAGGCAGTTTACACCTGGTGATCAGGAAATTAGTGGTATAATGTGACTTGGAAAGGTGATTTTGAATGCAGAATGGATTCTTCTGTCATGGCTTATTACCTGGTGTGATGGTCTCAAAAAAGATGTTGCCAGACTCCTTAGTGATGGCAGGAATGAAGGTAGTAAAGAAGTGGAGAACTAGAGATTTTTTGAAAGTAGAATTATTACATTTAATAGATGAGATGCATGAAATAGAACTGATTTCTGAAGCCACAGGGAGAAGATGAATAAATGGACACCATAGATTTTAGAGTTTGGACTAGTGAAGTGTAGTTGAGTTTCTAGCTGTCACAGTTAAGTTCATGTCTGTGATGCTTAATGTGAGTCTTTATGGTTATGCTAAGGGGTATATGTAGGCTAGGGTGTTGAAGCATTTATAGGCTGCTTTTGTCCATTAGGGACGTAGGTGCGAGAACAAAGGTGAATTTCAAATTCTCTCTGCACTACTCCAAATTATTGTTTAATTGGGTTAAGGAAGAACTCTGCTTCAAGTGGATGGAAAGCCTATTCAAGAGAAGGGTTATTCTGAGACGACTATTCTTACATGCCCTATTGAGGTTGCAAGCAAGGTTTAAGTCTTTAGAGCAGGTGTTTCTGATGTTTGTTTTACAGGTATGCAGAAAGGGCTATCCGAACAGAATCCAGGGGTGTCTTTCATATCTGACCTAGATCACCTCTCACCAATTTCTAGGAGACAGAGTACAGAAATAGGGCTTTGTGGCGATCTGCATGTGACATGTTTACACCCTGTATTCTTTTTATGAGCAACCTCTGTTGCATGTGACTTGTCAGGTACATACCAGTAGGGCATTGTACTCTGTGACAGAGGGCCAAATACAATGGAACAAGGACTTTGACCAAGATACTATACCCTTGCTTATAAGTTGTGCAACATAGTATGATTTCCTTACTATCATAGACATATGATGGTTGAAGGTCAGGTTACTGTCCACATGCTTCCCCAAATCCCTGACTACTGGATCTACATTTAGGAGTGTTACAGGTAGTTTCTAGGGGTGGTAAACATCTTGGAAAATAGTTTTGCATTTCTTTGCAGTGAGTTTCAGACCATAGCTGTGTGACACCAGTTATTCGTCTTGGTCAGCCCTTCTTGCAGGGCATTTGTATTTTGGGGGGTTTCTGTGACTGCACTTAGTTTGCAGTTGTCACTAAACTTGGTCAGCCAGGTGCATTTGACGGCCTTGACTTTTGACATCTAGATGCCAAAAAGGAATGGACCCAGCACAGAGCTCTGAAAGGCTCCAGTAGTGATTGACCTTTTTGTGGAGGTGGACTGTCCTATCCTAACTTTGTGGGTCCTGTCTTAGAGCTACCCAGCCATCCATCTGGCAAGAACGGGGTTTGTATCCAATTCCACAAGTTTGTCGACAATGTCCAGATTGGGTATTATGTCATATACCTTAGCCAGGTCAAGTTAGACAATGTGTTATTTAACCCTCTTGCTTTGGTGACCACCTGAAAGAAGTCCACCACGTTGAACAGGCATGATCTGCCTTTAAAACCAGACTGGGTTGGATCCAGTGTCTGAAGATTTTCTATGTTAGTGTTAATAATTTCCATGAGAATTCTTTCCATGGTCTTGCATATGAGACTAGTCAGGCTTATAGGTCTGTAGCTTTTTTGGTTCTGTAGATAGCCCACCCTTGTGCAGAGGGAAGGCTGTTTCAGTTCTTGATTCATGTGGCACAAAGTCTCTCTGGAGACTGTGGTTCTGATAGTTCGTGCTTCATGCTGTTTAGTAGGAATCTTGGGATATTATCAGAGCCCATTTTGACGTTTTCATGTTTTTTCAAGAGCGCATTGAGGTCCTGCTTTCTAATGATAGTGGGGGTGGGTAGGTGGAGGGGTAATGTTCAATGGCATTTCCAGTGGGGCAGCTGGAGGAGCGAGAGGAGTTGGCCAGTAGATTTGCTATATCTTTTTGCTTAGTATTGATGGCTGCATTTACAGTTAGCCCTGCACATTGTTGTATACTGCCTTTGAGGTTGTGGACATAGCTAAAGAAAGCTTTATGGTTGTCCATGGCCTGCAATACTATTTTTACCTCCGATCTGGTTTTGGTAGACTTGATTTGTCTGCAGAGTTGCTTGTTTAGATTGATAGATTTCTTAACTAGTACAAAAGTTTTGTGTTTCTGTAAATTCTAATACTGATACCTGAAGTTTCTTCCAGAATGGAAGCCGCTAATTTGAACTTAGACAATTTTTTATCGGCTGCTTTGAATCCACTTTCTGGATTAAATGGTGGTCTTTGTCTAATTTGTTGACATCCGATGCTAAGGCTGATACTAAGGCTGATACTAAGGATATACTCGATGAATTTTGAAAAATATGAAACTCAGACTTTGGACAGTATGCATCTAGAACATTGTATTAATATCAAAATTGTGCCAAAATGTGAGAGATTTTGCAAATATCCTAATGGGATTACTGTTGAAGATGCTGTTTTTGGTGAGCTAAAAGAATTTTTTCAACATTTGTGGTCTCAGTTTACTAAGAATATTAATGAAATGCAATGATGAGTTAATACATACTTTGGACACGTTATTTCATGATTTGGATAAATGTTTGCATAATTCTTATTTATTTTCTTATATTAGAAGTGATTATGAAATTACTTCCGCGGTGGTGCAGCGGTAGCGTTGTTGCCTCACAGCAACAGGTTCTCCCGTTCGATTCTCGGCTTGGGTTGGGAGTGCCTTCTGTGTGGAGTCTGCATGTCCTCCCCGCAGTTGAGTGGGCGTTCGAAAGACATGCATTGAATGGGTGTGCCTCCGTTGAAGGTTGGGCGTCGGGCTGGCAACACGATACCGTAAAAACCAACTGCCAATCATTAGCGGACCGGAGTTCCGCTGTGGTGATCCCTAACCAGGAAAAGCCAAAAGACACAAGTGATTATGAAATTGCTTTTAACAATGTTAAACAAGATATGAAAGTAGTAATTTAATGTAAATTAAAGAAAATACAACATTGACACTGCTGCTTATAAATGTTACCACCTTTCCCTCCCCTCCATTGATTAATACTGTGATGCATTCTGATCAGAATGTCTCCACTCCGTCAGGTGGTGAAGTCTTTTTGGATGACCAAACCATATTTCCCCTGTTAAGGCATTTGTCACTTAGCAGAAAGCTCAAATCAATGAAAGGAGTCTGCTGTAGAGTCTTCCACTGAGACTTAATAGCTCAGTGGTTTGGTACAAGGTGGTGAATGTGTGGATAGGGAAGAGGAAGACAAAGATGAGACAGCAGAAGTTCTTGCAGCAAACAAGTCATGTACAGTAGAGAAGAACTGAATGCCTTCATAATTTAACTTTTTTTATTCTTCAAAGTTTTTTTACTTTATTCTGATTATATTTGTTTTATAGTTATATTTTCTTAGCCCCTCCCCTTCTCTACTCATTCTCTAACTTTCTTCTCCCTCCTAACTCAACCCTCTTTTCCCTCCTCTCCCCTTTACTCAACTTAACTTATTCCTGTTCTCTAGCTCACATTTTCTGCATTAGTAACTGTATTTAGAGCACAACCTAAAGCTGCTTACTGAATTTCCTGTTTGCACTTATTTTTAAAATAGTTTTTTTCTCAAAACTTGCATTTTATCTGTCTTTGGCCTAGCACTCTTGTGTGGGGTCATTTACTGCACTGTTATAACTTGTTAATACTTGTGAACCTCTGCTATCTCTGAAAAAAAAAAAAAAAAAAAAAAATCTTTTTTTCCCACTTTTCTGAGATTTAAAAAGGTTCAGTTACAGGCTTGCTGTTCTTGAACTGTTTGTAAGTTTCTGTGAGGCCATTTTTTGCTTGGGCTAAAGGGAAGTCTCTCTGTTGATCAGTGGCAGTGAAAAACATTGAGCAGCCTGCCTGCCCCTGTGGGAGTGGTTACTGACTTGAAACTGTAGTTTTATTGGCCATTTTGGGTCAATTCCAAAACTCCATCTTCCTCTCTTAAAACCCTCTTTTGCGCGTTTTTGTGCATAGCGCAACAGCGGGCAGCGCCGCCTAATTGGTTTTAAACCATTCCTGGCTCCACAAAGTCTGCTCTTCACTTTTTCCCTTAGAGCTGCTCTATCTCTCAATTTAAACCCCATATTCTCATTCTAAGGCCCTTCACTGGTCCAATTAAGTAATCCTACAAGTTAGCACTATTAAACCATAAGCACTACTTACACTCACTCTCTACGATTACCCTGTCCCCTATTGGTCAGTCTTAAATTGTTTCCCTATATTACTCTAGCATGTCCAAAGATTAGTCAATGGTTTCCTCTCCAGTCCAGCTAATTTTGAGGCAATGTTACAACTGTCTCGTGTACACGGACAACCCTCTCCTCCTCCAAACAGGTTCAAATATGTGAGATATGCAACTATTTAGCCAAACTGGAGGCTGAGCTCTCTCATCTCAAAACTGGTGTAACCAGTCAGGAGGAGAAGGTAACCTCACACAACACAATTCCAGTATCACATAGTCCCACCACATCAGCGAACCAAACACATAAATACACAAAAACATACTCTGAGGCTCTAAATAAAAATCTACCTAAGCAACAGAGACCTCCAAAGCAGACATCCAAGCAAACGCTACCTCAAAACATGCACAACACATAGCCCACAAAGTCAGTGTGCCAAGCAGCCACAGCCCTTAAGGCTGAATAACACACCTGATACTCTTGTAATAGGTGACTCTATTGTCAGACACACTGACGTCCCGCTCACCATGCTGAATAAAGAGAAGGTCACGGTGAGCTGCCTGTCTGGTGCTAGGATTCGCCACAACGCAAGCACTCGGGTCACTCCAAAGCAAATACAAATATGACTCAGTCATTGTACATGCTGGTGTGAATGACCTGAGACGTACCTCCCTGGACTACATGAAAAGAGACATAGAGGAGCTCTCTGATCATGTAGCCCATACTGGTATGACGCAGCATCTTACTCTCACCTAGAATGATGCCACAGTACAAAGACAAAATGATCGATTTTAACAATTGGCTAAAATTCTGGTGTCATTCAAAGGGGATCCAGTGTCTCAGCCTGGGATGACATGCTCGACAAGCCACGTTGCTTTGCTAGGGACAGCTTGCACCTGTCACCACTGGGCTTTGTGATATTGGCAAAGGCTCTTTCCACCCCCATAGTGCCTTTTTTAGGCAAGGCTCAAAAGTCAAACCCATCCCCATCCCCATAGACAGCACAAGGAACAAGAAACTAAGGTTAATGCTGCTATACGCCAGAAGTCTTAACCTAAAGATGCATGCACTCAAAGCTCTCCTCAGTATGGAGAACATCGATATCTGTGCAGTGACAGAAACCTGGTTCAAGGCTCCAGAGAGCACCCCAGCACTACCAGGCTATACCTCATATCATGCTTTTCGGCCCCAAAACCCAGACCGAACCACAAAAGGAGGGGGAGTTTCCATATTTATCAAGGATATCCACACCTCCAGGTTAGTGGCATTGCACGAAGTATCGGAGACCATCCTTGTGCAACTAACAGTGGGCAAGACTGCTTTTCAGTTTATAGCATCCTACAGACCACCCTCTCAGTCAGGAATCCCACTCGGCTTTCCTGAAAACATTGGAGAGCATGAAGATCTCTCCGAACACCATTATATTGGGCGACTTCAACTACCTAAACATTGACTGGGAGCACTACTCAAGCCCCAGCACCTTAGCCCAAAGGTTCCTGGAAATTATCAACTCAAATGCTATGGAACAACTAGTCACCACTCCCACAAGAGGGGACAAACATACTAGACCTGATCATTACCAACATGGGGACTGTATGCTCCACACCAGAAGTATATCCCTCATTGGTAAGATCAGACCATAAATTAATTTCACTGTATGTCCACATCCCGACCCCAGCCCAGAAGACCACAGTGAAAACCTTCTCAAAAGCGAACTTCTCACTTCTCAAAACTGAAGTGGAATCCTTCAAGGCCCCAGGGCCAGTGGAAACTACGGCCCAAACTGCAGAATCCTATATAAACGCATTCTACGGACATCTCCAGGAATGCATGGATCATGCTATCCCAAACAAAACCAAGACCCAATCATCCAAAGGCAGGCGTCCAGTCTGGTGGACCCCTGCCATAAATAAACTGTACAACAGAAGGAGGAAGCTACTACATGATAGAGCAAAGTCCCTAATAGGGAAGGCATCTCTGATCAGTACTAGCAAAAAATTACGATCCCTCATAAAATCCTCCAAGGCCAGCTTCGAGAGAAAAATTGCACAGGACACCAAAGACAATCCTAAGGCTTTTTTCAGTTGTTAGAAACCTGGATGCAACTCCCAGACTTGTTCTGAGTTGATTCTAAACGACAAAAAATACACTGAACCCACAGACATTGCCAATATCCTGGCAGACAGGTTCAGTGCAAACTTCTCTCCCCCCCCCCCCCCAAAAGAGCAAGTATCTATCCCAGCAGAGGGCTGCCTCCCAAACATCTCTGATGCTCAAGTGAAGGCTGCCCTCTCTAAAGCAAAAAACACTGCTTCCATGGGACCAGATGGACAGGTTCAGTGCAAACCCCCCAAAAGAGCAAGTATCTATCCCAGCAGAGGGCTGCCTCCCAAACATCTCTGCTCAAGTGAAGGCTGCCCTCTCTAAAGAAAAAAACACTGCTTCCATGGGACCAGATGGCGTCCCAGGTTGCGTCCTACATGAACTCCAAGAGGAACTAATCCCTCAAATAAAACAGCTATACAATCTCAGCCTCACTACAGGATATGTGCCCACAGAATGGCGTACAGCAACAGTGGTCCCACTCCACAAAGGTGGAGCCTCTACGGACCCTGGAAACTATCGGCCCACAAGCCTGACTAGCTTAGTCTGCAAGGCTATGGAGAGGATCATCATGGAGCTCATAAACAAAGACATTGGGGACCTACAGACACTAGATCCTACCCAGTTTGCCTTTGTCAAGGGCAGATCCTGTCTTTTGAACCTGGTTGGCTTCTTCGAAACAGTCACCCACGCCATAGATGAAGGGAAGGTAATCCACACAGCCTATCTGGACCTTGCAAAGGCATTTGACACAATACCCCACTCTGGCATCGTAGATAAGCTATCCAGCTTAAATATAAACCCCTATGTCACAAGATGGGTCGCAAACTGGCTCAAAGACAGAACCCACAGAGTGAGAGTTGCTGGAGCCATGTCAGACTCGAAACCATTCACAAGTGGCATTCCACAGGGTTCTGTCCTGGGACCACTCTTGTTCGGTATATACTTTTCCGAGGTACAGGCAAATGTGGGAGGACTATGGCTGACCAAGTTCGCAGACTGCAAACTGGGTGCCATAATCAACTGTCCAGCTGACACAAACATCCTTCAAAAAGGTCTCACAGAGATGGATAACTGGTGCCAGCGCCATGGTTTAAAGCTAAATGCCAAAAAAATGTATAGTCATACCCTTTGGCAAAAACAATGTGCCCACAAATTACCACATAGGCGGAAACCCATTAAGTACAGAGAAAGTTATTAGGGACCTGGGGACCCAAGTTGATAGCAATCTCTCCTTTGAAAACCACATTGCCAAAGTGGTTAGAAAGACCTTCTACATAGCCCACCTCATCACAAAGGGTTTCACATCTAGATCACGAGAGGTAATCGTGCCCCTTTATTCTTCCCTCATCAGGCCTGTCGTAGAATACAATGCCCCTTTTGGGATGTACCTTACTCGACACCTGCAGCAATTAGAAAGACCCCAAAAGTATCTCACCAAGAGGATCAAGGGTCTCAAACAGATGCCATATGCTGCTCGGTTAAAAAAACTCCAGCTCTACTCAGTTGCATACCGCCTACTTCGAGGCGATCTATGCCTGACATACAAAGCTATGTCAAATCCAGAATTAATGGACATGCTCCACCTCAGTAAATCTAAATCCCTTAGCACTCGAGGGACTTGAACCTCAGCACAGAAATAAATAGAACTTGCTGGAGGGACAGGTTCATAACCCAGAGGCTCCCTTCACTCTGGAATAGAATTCCAGCTCATGTGAGGCAGAGCACCTCACTGAATCTCTTCAAGAAGAATCTCGGTAGGTGGATGGGGGATCGTAGGTTTGTCCCAGGGATTACTCCAGTGTCACTATTAGACAGAGGCACAGTAAACTAAACCTTAAAAAGGGCACAGTATACTCAAATCAAGGGGTGGCGTAAGCCATACAGAATCGGGCTAGGCTTATAATTGCCTCAGGGCAGATAGCCTAGTATGAACCTATGAACATATTCTTTGTTTTCACTTCACACTCTGTACTTATCACTGTTTCTCCTACATCCCTTTTATTTAACCTTACCCATCCTTCTTCCACTACTGTACCTCACTACTTATCTAGTGTTGCCACCTTTTCCAAATGGCCGAAGTGGGACATTTTCGGGACACGCATCAGATTTTACAGACAGACACATACCCACGGTCAGTACAATGGATAGAACTTTTTTTCCTAAATAAAAGCTTATTCTTGTAGTAGTTTAGTTGTTTATTCTGTTTCTTGTAACATTTAGGTATTTTAGATACAGAAATAACTATTTTATGCAACTATTACATAAAATGTGGGACATAATTATGTCCTATAATCTCAAGACATTTGACATTTCTAATATTTTTTGTCAGGACACAACTGTCCAAAGAGGGACTGTCCCACGCAAAGTGGGACAGGTGGTAACCCTATTTATCACATTCATCTAACCCTTTATCCAAACTCTCCTAGTTCTCCCTGCCATACTACTAACTTTACCCATATCACCTTCTGTCTTCTACTTTACTGAATTCTCACGACCTAAAATAACTCTTACCTATTTTCTTTGCTCACAATAAACCCAAACCCAAATTTCCATTACCTCACTGTATCATATCACATCTATTTCATCCCTGTCACACCCTTCATCTCTCAGGTGATATCCACCCCCACCCAGGCCCCAACAATAACTCAACCCTCACTTACTCAACTATCACTGTTTCACGAGTACCTAACTCAAGCCATAAATACCTCTCCTTCTACTGCATTAATATCCACAGTATTTTGAACAAGGTAACAGAATTTCACTCCTGGATAGACTTTTATGCCCCAGATATAATCTCTCACAGGCAATGAATTTCTCCCTTCCCAGCTGTTTCATTTTGCGCATTGACAGAACACACAGAGGTGGAAGTGTAGCTATTATGTTCTCTGACCTCTTAACCATAACACCCTCTCACCACCCTACCTCTCCCATTTCTCCCTGCTGAACTCCTCATTGCTAACTGCAAACTCAACAAATATAAAACCCTAACAATAGCTGCTATCTATATTCCCCCAGGTGATAACATACCTCTTCTTGAAGAAATCCTTCACTGGTTGGCTAATAACATACCTAATGAAACTGTCATTCTTGGAGATGTTAATATTAACTGGCTCACTGTCTCCTCACCCACTAGCATTCATCTTCATGGTTTAACCCAGCTTATCTATTCTCCTACTTTTATCCACAAGCCTACAAATTCTAGCTGCACTATTGACTGGATTGTAGTCTCTCTTCGTAACCTGTATCATCATTCTGAATCTCTTCCAGACTGTATTAGTGATCACTCCCCTACAAGTCCTAAGGTCCTCCCCTCACCTCGCCAAACTTCACAAATTCAAAGAATGTCACAAGCTAACGAACTACAATCCAGAGACTCTCAATCTACTCTCTTCCATTGACTGGTCCTTTCTCTTCCACCTCCCTTTAGACAAAGTTGTTCTCCAATTCAATACTATCTTCCTTATCATTGTAAATTCTTTAGCACCCCCTAGAATAGTTAGTCAAATCTCACTTCTCACCTTGGTTGACCCAGCTCACCCGTGTTATTCACAACAGAGACTCTGCCTGGAAACATTAGTCAAAAACAAAATATCTCACCTATTACAACAGATAAAAGGAACTTCATAATCTGGCCAAGAAAAACATACGGATTGATAAAATAAAATTTCTACCATGACTCTGTCCACACAATTTAGAAACCCTAAAAAATTTTGGAATTCTGTCAGTCATATTCTCCACCTTGGAAACTCTTCTACACCTAGTTCCTGCCCCAGTAACACTCCCCTAGAAACTGCAAACACTTTTTTAACACTTACTTCATTCACACCATAAGTGAACTCATGCCATCCTCTATTCCAACAAATCACTCTCCTACCACAATGCTGCCTTTTCTCATTTAATCCTATTGCTAACTCCTACTCAAAATTAGTGTGTTCCCCTTCTGCTGACAACCTGCCCTCTGTCTTCCTAAAGGATGCCACCAGCTCCATAGCATATCAAGTTTCTAGCCTCATTAATGGCTCAGTCTCTGAATCTACTGTCCCAACTCTTTGGAAGAAATTTCATACTATACCTATTCACAAACGGAGCAACTCTGTTGAACTTTCTAACTATCGCCCCATTGCTATATACTCTCCCCTCTCCAAAATTCCTGAGCACTGTGTGCATAGACAACTTATGTCATATCTCGGTCATAAAAACCTTATTACTCCTACCTAGCATGGCTTTCGCCCCCATCACAGTACTAAAACAGCTCTCATCTCCTTTACTAACTCCATCTCAATAGCCAGAGATAACAATAAGCTAGTGTCCTGCCTTTTCCTTGGTCTCTGTAAAGCTTTTGATACCGTCTCCCACTCTATCCTTCTCCCACTGTCTGAACTTAATCTCTCCCTTTCTGCTATCTCTTGGTTTGCTAGCTACCTCTCTAACAGACAGCAATCAGTCAGATGGCTCAATAGTCTTATCACCTTTCCTCCCCATAAAAATGGGTGTCCCATAAGGGTCTATTCTCGGTCCTCTTCTCTTTAACACCTTTACTAGCCATCTACGTACATCTTGTCCTCAGTCTTCCCCTTGTACAGTATGCTGATGATTTTACTATCATCTCCATAGCTGACAACCCTTCTGACCTGTACTCACTCAAACCTCATTCAATCTTGCTGAACCTTGGCTTTTTAGCAACCAACTGATACTGAACCCCCAAAAAGACAAAACCTCTCCTGTTTCTAAATAAACCTCTTAATTATCTCAAATCCTTTTTCTCAATCTCTTCCCTCATTAACACCACTATTTCACCTGACTCTCTCTCGCAAAGCCTCTAGGAGTAATTATTGATGACCAACTTAAATTTGACCTCCATGTACACCGTTCTATAAAGAAAACCCATCAAAAGCTTGGCCTACTCTATAGACACCGATGGTTCCTTACTCCTATCTTCAGAATTTCGCTTTCCTCCTACCTAACCTGTTCTACTGCTCTCAAATCCTTACTAACTTAGTCAACTCTGCTATATAAACTGGAAACCACATACAATAAAGTTGCTAGATTTGCAGCTAACATGCTACCTAAATTTCAGCACTGTCTTGCTCTTAAAACTCTTAATTGGCTAGAATTACCCAACCACCTCTTACTTACTGAACTATTTATCATCCGTTCTGTCTTAAATAAACTATCCTCCTGCCCTAGCAATATCCTCTATCATCTCTCTCTATAACCCACTACATTCCCTTAGGATCTCTGATGTAGGACTCAAGTCTACAAACCCAAAAAAATGATTTGGACAAAATCTCTACAGCTACCTTCCCACACTAGCATGGAATAAGCTTCTTATGTCCCTTTGAATTATAACCCATAAACATGTTTTCAAGACTGCCCTCAAAAATCACCTAATTTCTGCCTGGAAATGTACTTGCAATTACCCCACTTAATATTTTTTCCTTCAGTTCTCCCTCCCACTGTTCTCACCCCTTTCCTCTCCCTTTTACTTCCTATGTCATTTCTCTGCTTGGCAGTATTTCTACTACCTACTTTTCACCTTTACCCTTCTCAGTCGTTGCCCTCTCTTCTTATTTTTTGATACCTTTTATTTCTCTCTCCCCATGTTATCTTGCAGCATATTAGTTGACACTTGATCCTTAGACATATATCCTCTTCCTCATCTCTCCTTCCTCTTACTAACCACTTCTTTACTTCATTTCTTCTTCCCTACTTAGAGTTCTTGATTTAATTATGTTTTAAGTTCCACTCCTGTTAGATTTGACGACTTATGAAACTTATTTTTTCTCAATTATACTGTACATTTTATCATTTGTTACGTCTGTATTAGTGAATTTATATATCTTATTACTATTTAAAACTTGTTTTTAGTAGATTTTTTTTCCCCTGGGCCTCTGCTGAAAAAGGGCACAAGCTCAGACAGACTAACCCGGTCAACAAATGTCAAATATGTGCAGATTTGGCATATACTTTGTTATTAGAATGTATACAAACTTAAAATTCAAGTTTTGCTACATCAGATCATAAGAGATTACTATGTTGTCGACCCAGAGGTCATTTTAAGCCTAGCTGCTACAACCCAATGTAATACTGTAGAGGTACTAGTCCTTACCCAAGATTGCATTTAGTGATGACTGCCCATGTCCAGGAGGGTTGCGGGTACATAATGTTAGTATTAATACTTCCAGTGATTTATTTAAGCCCTCTACTTGTAATCCATATTTTACAAACTTAATTTAGATTTATATGAATATAATAGGTTCATAGATAAGTACTAGGCTAGCTGCCCTTGGGGGCCATTTTAAGCCTAGCCTATCACCCTTTCAAAGGTGAGAATCATACCCTGAATCTTGTGTCAATGAGGTAAGCACCTTAACCATTACACCAACCCCAATACATGCTTATTTTTTTTCTAACAAGGTGACGCACTCTTTTAGTAGTATGAATAAAGATGAAAAGTCAGCGCTTAATGATCTGCAGGCCATGAAGGATCTTAAGGATGTTCTTCATCTCACATTGCTGCAGTCCTAACACTTGGGTAGTCCGCTGTCCTCGGTCGGCCCGAATATCAAAGTATAAGGCTGACGTCGGTCAGGGCGCATTTGACTGACGTCAGGACATCAGGGTACAAATGCGCATGACCGACGTCATATCCTCAGTCTTTTTTGCCGCATGGTCCGATGCAGAAGCAGTATTGCAAGTGCCGGTTGGCGTTCTGAGATTTTTCGATTTAGAAGTTTCAGACCGAGTTCAAAGTTGGCTAAGTACCCCATTGGGGAATATTTTAGTTTTTTCTTGCCTCAGTCATTTAGCGGATGTCAGAAAATGTTAGTAATTGCATCTCTTGTGGGAAACAGATACCGCATAGGGATTATCATACTTTGTGTATTCCTTGCTTAGGCCTGAGCACGACGTTGTTGGCTGTCGCTCTTGTGCTAGATTTAATAAACGCACTATAAAGAGAAGATTGGATTGTGCAAGGTTAGTCTTTGGGAAGCGGTGCAACTATAAAATGCCGTCGGATGCTCCGACGCTTCTTCGAAGAAGCGCAAGGACAAGGCAGTTAAGCCTAGGCTAGAAGAACCGTCTGTACCAGACGCCGGTTCTTTAGAGGTGTCGGAGTCGGTGGCTCCACCGGAGGTTTCTTTGTGTTCCCAGGGTGAGACCTTATTATTGCAGGATGTGGCCTCTCAGGAGACTAGTCAGGCTGAGGGGGCTTCTCATCTTACTATACTCCCCTCCCTTCCCAAGGTGGCTAGGCCTTCTCCTTCTGTTTCAAAGGCTTCCCCCAGGGGCAGGCCAGGTTTAGCTTCAGTTGGTGTTACCCCTAGCTCTTCAGGTACTGTGCCCAAGAAGCATATGCTTAAAATGGCAGAAGATTTGATTACTTTGATTAGGGGTTCTATGCCCCCTCCTGATAAGAGACCTAGGGTGGAGCCTGAGCTGGGGGGTTTGGAGCAGGCTTCAGATGTTTCAGAGTCTTCGGCTGAAGACTTGCAGGAGTACTCTCCTTATTCTGATTCTGATGTGGATGATTCTACTCCTTCTGCTACTCCTCCTGAGGATTTTTCTTTTCAGAAACTCTTCATTCCATGAGGGAGCATTTTAAGTGGGAAGGTCAGGACTTCTCTGATTCCAGGAAAAGGCTTAGGAATTTCTGTTTTACCCCAGCATAGGCCTTTGGCTATACCTCCTGTTTTGGATGTAGTGGAAGATGTTTTACAGAGGCTTCTCTTAATCCTGATTCTTTGCCTCCTGCCTGTTAAGCCGGATAGGTATTACAGGGTGCCTGAAGCTCATAAGTATCTTTTTAAGAGTCCTAGGGCAGACCCAGAAACTGTTAGCCAGGGGCCTAAAGGTGTTAAGGCTTCTGTTGTTAAGAACCGTTCCTGCAGACAAGGAGGCTAGGGCCTTGGATAGATGGGGAAAGAAAGTCTATACTTCCACTCTTGCTATGAGGGCTCTGAATTGCCAGTTTCACATGTTGAAATACCAAAATTATCTCCTTTCACTATTGAAGTCTAAGGTTGATGCTCTGGCAGTAGGTATTGATTGTAAGGAGTTGCAAGATTTAGTGCATGTTTCTGAACAGGTGGGTAAGCATTCTTTGCAATGTGGTTTTGATGCTGTACAGGCCTCGTCTAGGGTGGCTGCCACTGGGTCAGTCCTTCGCAGGCACGCCTGGCTGAGGGATCAGAATTTGTCTGAACATGTTAAGACAAGGATTTTAGATGCTCCTTTACAATCTGACGTGTTGTTTGGTCCTCCTGTTGAGACAGTTTTAAAGAAAATGGAAGACAAGGCTAAGTCTATGCAGACTGTTAAAGATTTTTGCAGGTCCAGCCTCCGAAGTTTAGTAGAAATTGGCCTACTAAAGGGTGGACGTATCCTTCTTATGGTTCACAGTCTAGGGGTAGATCTAGAGCAGAGCCCAGGGCTCTTTCAGGCCTAGAACAGGGAGTTCTCCTGCACAGGCTTCGGGTGAGGGCAGGGGTCAGTCCTTTCGTCAGCAGACCCAATGACCTACCTTTTCAGCTGCCAGAGCCTGCTCGTCTGGCAGCACCTTTGGGAGGAAGGTTGGCACTTTTCAAAGAGAATTGGAGTTTAATTACCCAGGACAGATGGGTATTGGATATCATTCACCACGGCTACAGGTTTTATTTCCATACCTTGCCTCCTTTCAAAGGCATGCCAGACGTTCCTCCTCCACAAAGACTAGAGGCTCACAAACAGGTTTCTCTGTTGCTCCAACTAGGGCCATACAGCCGTCCCTCTGCCAGAAGTGGGCCTAGGATTTTATTCTCGCCTGTTCCTAGTACCAAAGAAGGGGAACATGTGGAGACCAATTTTGGATTTATCTATCCTCAACACATATCTGGACATTCCCAAGTTCAAAATGTTGACGTTGCAGCAGCTTTTACCTCTGCTGGGCAAAGATCATTGGATGGTAACTTTGGATCTCAAGGAGGCTTACCTTCATGTTCCTATCAGACGACAGATGCCTCAGACAAAGCTTGGGGAGCTCATCTAAATGGAAAGTGGATACAAAACAAGTGGCCTGTCAGACTACAACATCTACATATCAACATGAAAGAGATGTTAGCAGTCCAGTTTGCATTAATTGCTTTCAAGGAATTGCTTCGTCCAGGGCAGGTGTTGATTCTAACAGACAACACAACTGTCATGTGGTACATCAACAAGCAAGGGGGAACGCACTCTTATCCTCTATGCAGGCAAGCAATGATTTTGTGGGAGACTGCTCTCAGTTTACAGCTCAATCTTCAGGCAAGGTTTCTGCCAGGAGCACAGAACTCCTTAGCAGATGTGTTGAGCAGACAATTATGGATCCCCACGAGTGGAAATTGATCCTCATGTATTTCAGAAATTGACAGTGTCATGGGGAACTCCAGACATAGATCTGTTCGCTTCTCCACTAAACCATCAGCTGCCAAAGTTTTGCACAAAAAGGTTTCATCCCACAGCTTGGAAAGTGGATGCTCTTTCTTTCAATTGGAGCAATCTTCATGTATATGCCTTTCCACCTCTGCCTCTCCTCCCAAAGGTACTTCTAAAGGTCAGACAGGACAAGCCAAGGATGATTTTAATAGCTCCGGATTGGCCTCGGCAACACTGGTACCCATTACTGAGAAGTCTGGTACGGAAGCCTCCATGGCCTTTGCCTTCGATTCCACACCTGTTGTCGCAGGAGGACAGCCATTTGCTAAATGTCAAGCTTCACTCTCTGCACCTAACAGCCTGGCATATTCTGTTTTGAACCAAAGTGGGGCCTCCACTTCCTCAGCAAGTTTTGAATGTTATTTTGGAAGCTAGGAGGCCTAGTACAAGGAAAGTGGACGCAGACAAATGGAAGAGATTTTTGTTTTGGAGTGCAGCAAAAGATTTTGATGTTTCTGAGCCTAATTTGAGTGTGGCTCTTCAATATCTTACTGAGTTACTGGACAAAGGTTTGTCTTTCTCTTCTATTAAAGTTCATGCTGCAGCAATTTCAGCTCACTATGATTGCAACCCACCATTGTTTTCTCATCCTTTGTTCAAGCAATTTCTTAGAGGGGCAAAGAATATAAGACCCCCTAAGAGCTCCTACTCCTGCTTGGGATCGCAATTTTGTGTTGGAGAAACTCACTCTACAACCTTTTGAGCCTGCAGCTACTGCTGAGTTAAAATATTTATCTTGGAAGACTGCTTTTTTGTTGGCCATTACCTCTGCAAGAAGGGTTTCTGAATTACAGGCCCTTATGGCAGTTGAGCCTTTCTTGATTTTCCATAAGGATAGGGTATCATTACTAATCCTTCCTTTATGCCTAAGGTGGTTTCTAGTGTGGCTTTAAACCAAACTATTCATTTGCCTACTTTTTATGCAAATCCCCAAAATAAAGGGGAAAAGATTTTGCACACTTTAGATGTCCACAGGCAGTTGCTATTATTTGGACAGAACTAAAGGGTTCAGGCAGTCTCAGCAGTTGTTTCAGGGCAAGCCTGTATCAAAACAAACTATTTCTAAGTGGATTGGGTTTTGCATTGCTTTCTGTTATTCCCATCATGGCAAGGAGATTCCAGCTGGGATTAGGCCTCATTCCACTAGGGCTACTGCCACTTCGACAGCTTTTTTGAGGGGAGTGGCAACCAAGGATATTTTGGAGGCAGCTACTTGGAGTTCTGTACATACTTTCTCTAGGCATTATCACCTGCCACTTTACACTAAGTCCAGGGCTGGTTTTGCCACTGCTGTTTTGCAGGGCATTTTGGCAGCTCCTGCTTCCTTGTAGTTAGCCATCCTCCCTTACCTCTGCTTTGGGATTCTACCCAAGTGTTAGGACTGCAGCAATGTGAGACGAAGAACATAGTACAGTTTTGTACCTACCATAAATGTAGATGTTCGAAGATCCACATTGCTGCAGTCCAATTTACCTCCCTCCTTCCCTCTGTAGTTAGAGGTGTTATGTGGGTTGGGTTGTACATTTTGTGTATATTGTATATATTGTACATATAGTTAGTGCAGGGATGGTTGGTTGGTTGTTTGCTGTCTTTTGGTTTTGACCTTTATTTTTGGGTCTTCTGACATCTGGGGCAAGAAAAGACTGAGGATATGACGTCGGTCATGCGCATTTGTACCCTGATGTCCTGACGTCAGTCAAATGCGCCCTGACCGACGTCAGCCTTATACTTTGATATTCGGGCCGACCGAGGACAGCGGACTACCCAAGTGTTAGGACTGCAGCAATGTGGATCTTCGAACATCTACATTTATGGTAGGTACAAAACTGTACTTTTTAAAAACTGACAAAGGAGGGGGTATGGTAGTTATATACAAGTATAAAAATAATCATTTTTTGTTGGATGCATCGGATAGTACCAGAAATATAAGAAGATTCCCCTTTTTTGATATACAGTAGTTATTTGTACATTAGGAATAGGTTGTTGGATTTATTAACACAGGGTTATCTTACTTATCAAGAATACATCTTTGTCTGTCTCGCATACTAAAGTTGGGGTCTTGTTTGGACTACCAAAGTTCATAAGGATATTTATAGACCACTTTTTTAAGCCTATTGCTGCTGCCAGTAATTTTGTTACTGAAGGAATTTTGATCTGTTTAGATGAGTTTAATCTGACACAACATTTATATAAACAAACTTGTATTCAGGTTTGATGGTTCTGAGACTTTAATGTTTACTGTAGGCATAACGTCTCTCTTTACTTCTATTCCTTCTCTTGGTGGTATTGATTACATATGCTCTTTTATTTCTAAATATACAGATTAGTCTGTATGTTAAAACAAAGTTGGTTTTGGAGAATAGATATTTTTTGTTTTTCATTCAGAGTATTATCAAGAAGTTAGAAGGGTTGCTATGTGTACATAATCTGATAACGGGGTGGTGGTATTCAACTATGTTACTCACATTCCTTGTAACATAATTAAATTTTATGCGCATTGTTGACCATCTATTTTTTACTTGGAATGAGACCGAAGTGGAAAGTAGAGCCTTTGTTGAATCTTTGTATTGCTAAGGCCTTTTTTAAAATTTGTTTAGGAAATATTGGTTAAATATTTTTTTAGGTATGCATACGAATATGGATATCCAGCTTAGTTTTTTTTTTCAGAAAAGCACTGCATTTAATAACTACATTATTGTAGCAATCATTCTGCATTTATTAAGAGTAACAAACTGAAAAAACAATTCATTAGAGCTTCTAGGCTTAACATGAATGATTTGGATTTTCTTGTGGAAGTTTAACATTAAAAAATATATATTTTTAATAAGATATTGTGAAAATAAGTTAGATGAAACTACCTCTGTTATTGTGAATAGAAATAAATTGTATTCTTCCATTTTACTAAGAGGTTATCCTAAAACAGTCACTAGTATGTCCTGGATCAATTTCCTTGGTTACGACTTTTGATGCCATGGGTGTACATAATATAGAAGATATTGGTTGGGTCACCAGTCATAACTAACTTATGTGTTCAAGACATGGATGCCAAGAAATTCACCTTGAGAGCAAAACTCAAGACCTGAATCTTGGCATCCATGTCTGGAACATGTAATAAAAGGATATGATTGCAGGCGTGATTATAATTCTTAGTACATAGAGCTTTACCTGTACCATATACTACTAGTTACATTAGAAAAGAAAAAAAAAACTGTTTTGCTAGATTTCAAAGCTGTAAAACACTTGGAGTTCTGTCAGGCAGTGTAACACAGTCCCTTATGTTTACACTTAACTTGCCATGTCTTTAAAATATCCAGATTTTTTACAGAATGTCCTAATTTTTTTCCTCGTGTTTGGTCTGTTCCTCCTAAAATCCTTTGATGTTCTTCGTCTTCCATTGCTGCAGTCCTGACTATTGGGTATAGTCCGCGTCCAGTCGGCCCGAATACCAGAGTATAAGGCTGACGTCGGTCAGGGCGCATTAGACTGACGTCAGTACGTCAGGGTACTAATGCGCATGACCGACGTCATATCCTCAGTCTTTTTTGCCGCTTGGTCCGATGCAGAAGCAGTTTTGCGAGTGCAGGTTGGCGTTCTGAAATATTTCCGAAACCGGAGTTTCAGACCAAACAGAGTTGGCTAAGTACCCGCTGGGGAACATTTTGGTTTTTTCTTGCCTCCGTATTTTACCGGATGTCAGAAAAAGTGAATAACTGTATTTCTTGTGGGAAACAGATACCTCATAGGGATTATCATACCTTGTGTATACCTTGTTTAGGGCCTGAGCACGACGTTGTTGGTTGCCGCTCTTGTGCTAGGTTTAACAAACGCACTATTAAGAGGAGGTTAGACTGTGCCAGGTTAGTGTTTGGGAAGCTGTAATTATAAAATGCCGCCGGATGCTCCGACGCTTCCTCCAAGAAGCGCAAGGATAAAACAGTGAAGCCTAGGGTTGATGAACCGCAGTCCCGGACGTCGGTTCTTTAGAAGGCTCAGTGGAGCCGGAGGTTTTGCCAGGAGTTTCCATGGAGTCCCAGGCAGAAACTATACTATTACAGGATGTGCCTTCTCAGGAGGTAGGCCAGGCTGGGGGGGCTTCTCAGGTGACTGTCCTTCCCTCTCTTCCTAAGGTAGTTAGAGCCTCTCCTTCTGTTGCCTAAACTTCTTTGAGAGGTAGGCCTAGTTCAGCTTCAGTGGGGCTTCTCCTAGCATTTCGGGTTCTGTACCTAAGAAACATATGCTTAAAATGGCAGAAGATTTGATTACTATGATTAGAGGTTCTATGCCCCCGCCTGATAAGAGGCCTAGGCTGGAACCGCAGTTTGATAGTTTTGAACAGTGTTCAGAGGCTTCAGAATCTTCTGTGGAAGATATGCAGGAGTATCCTACTTATTCTGATGTGGATGATTCCACTCCTACAGCTTCTCCGCCTGAGGATTTCTCATTTTCAGAGACTCTGCATTCCATGAGGGAGCACTTTAAATGGGAAGGCCAGGATTACTCTGATTCCAGGAAAAGGCTTAGGGAATTCTTGTTTTTACCCCAGCATAGGCCTTTAGCTATTCCTCCTGTGTTGAATGTGGTGGAAGATGTTTTTGCAGAGGCTTCCCTGAACCCTGACTCTTTGCCTCCTGCTCCTGTTAAGCCTGATAGGTATTATAGGGTGCCCAAGCTCATAAATATTTGTTTAAGAGTCCTAGGGCGGACCCAGAAACTATTTCTCAAGGGCCTAAGGGTGTAAAGGCTTCTGTGGTTAAAAATCCTGTTCCCACTGATAAAGAGGCAAGGGCTTTGGATAGGTGGGGAAAGAAAGTGTATACTTCTTCCACTCTAGCCATGAGAGCATTGAATTGTCAGTTTCACATGCTTAAATATCAGAATTATCTCCTTTCACAATTGAAATCTAAGGTGGATGCTTTGGCGGAAGGTATTGAGTGTAAAGAGTTGCTGGATTTGGTTCACGGTCTGAACAAGTGGGTAAGCATTCTTTGCAATGTGGTTTTGATGCTGTACAGGCCTCCTCGAGGGTGGCTGCTACCAGTTCTGTTCTTCGCAGGCATGCTTGGTTGAAGGATCAGAATTTAGCTGAGCATGTTAAGACAAGGATTTTGGATGCTCCTTTACAGTCTGATGTGTTGTTTGGATCGCCTGTGGAAGCAGTTTTAAAGAAAATGGAGGACAAAGCTAAGTCTATGCAAACTGTTAAAGATTTTTGCAGGTGCAGCCACCAAAGTTTAGTAGAAATTGGCCTGCTAAGGGGTGGACATATCCTGCTTATGATTCCCAGTCTAGGGTAGGTCTAGACGTGGTAGGGCAGGGCTCAAGGTTCTTTTAGGCCTAGAACAGGGAGTTCACCTGCTCAGACTTCTGGTGAGGGCAGGGTCAGTCCTTTCGTGAACAAACCCAATGACCTGTCTTTTAAGCTGCCAGCAGATTCACGCTTGGCAGCTCCTTTGGGAGGAAGACTGTCTCTTTTCAAAGAAAATTGGGATTTAATTACTCAAGACAAATGGGTGTTGGATATCATTCACC
This sequence comes from Protopterus annectens, assembly GCF_019279795.1. NCBI lineage: Eukaryota > Metazoa > Chordata > Ceratodontiformes > Protopteridae > Protopterus > Protopterus annectens. The sequence goes on from NC_056739.1 coordinate 1,379,059,064, forward strand.
ACGGTTACAGATTTTATTTCCATACAATGCCCCCTTTCAAAGGCATGCCAGACGTTCCTCCTCCACAAAGAAAAGAGGCTCACAAGCAAGTTTCTCAGTTACTTCACATAGGGGCCATTCAGCCAGTCCCTGTATCAGAAAGGGGCCTAGGATTTTATTCTCGCCTGTTCCTTGTACCAAAGAAGGGGAACACGTGGAGACCAATTTTGGATTTATCTCTCCTCAACACGTTTTTGGACATTCCCAAGTTCAAGATGTTGACGTTACAACAGCTTTTACCTCTGCTGGGCAAAGATCACTGGATGGTAACTTTAGATCTCAAGGAAGCTTACCTTCATGTGCCTATAAGGCTAAGTTGCAGGAAGTATCTGCGGTTTCGAGCTGGAAATTCTCATTATCAGTTCTCTGCATTGCCCTTTGGCTTATCTACTGCCAGAGTATTCACAAAGGTTCTGGCTCCAGTGATAGCTTACTTCAGGCTTCAAGGAATTCAAATCTATCCTTACTTGGACGACTGCCTGATTCTGGCTCAAGAAAAGGAAGACCTTCTACAGCATCTGGAATATGTTATAGCAGTGCTAAGATGCCTAGGGTATTCTGTGAACGAAATAAAGTCCAGTCTAGTACCCTCTCAAGATATGTGCTTTCTGGGTGTGAGACTGAATACAGCAGCCCAGATGGCCGTTTTAACCCCGGACAAACAAAAGAGTCTGTCACTTTACTTCCATCAACTATCTCATCAGTCCGTGCTGACTGCAAGGACAGTCCTTCAAGCATTAGGGTTCATGGCATCTTGTATTCTGGTACTTCCCAATGCCAAACTGCATATGCGGAAGCTACAATGGTATCTCAAAAATGTATGGACACAGCACTGCCAGGATTTGGACACTGTCATTCAAATAATACCTTGCCTTCGAAAAGAATTCTTGTGGTGGGCTCAGGAATGTCACCTAAACAAGGGACTCTCTGTGACCCGCCAGAGGCAAGTCAGATCTTAACGACAGATGCCTCGGACATTGCTTGGGGAGCTCATCTAAATGGAAAGTGGATACAAGACAAGTGGCCTGCCAGACTACAGCATCTACATATCAACATGAAAGAGATGTTAGCAGTCCAGTTTGCATTAATGGCTTTCAAGGAGTTACTTCTTCCAGGGCAGGTGTTGATTCTAACAGACAACACAACTGTCATGTGGTACATCAACAAGCAAGGGGAACACATTCTTATCCTCTATGCAGGCAAGCAATGATTTTATGGGAGACTGCTTAAGCCTGCAATTAACTCTTCAGGTAAGGTTTCTGCCAGGAGCACAGAACTCCTTAGCAGATGTGTTAAGCAGACAAATCATGGATCCCCACGAGTGGAAACTGGATCTTCATGTATTTCAGAAACTGACAGTGTCATGGGGAACTCCAGACATAGATCTGTTCGCTTCTCCACTAAACCACCAGCTGCCAAAGTATTGCACAAAGGGGTTTCATCACACAGCTTGGAAAGTGGATGCTCTGTCTTTCAGTTGGAAAAACCTTCATGTGTATGCCTTTCCACCTCTGCCTCTTCTTCCAAAGGTACTATTAAAGGTCAGACAAGACAGGCCAAGGATGATTTTGATAGCTCCAGATTGGCCTCGGCAACACTGGTACCCACTACTACGGAGTCTGGTAAAGAAGCCTCCATGGCCTTTACCTCTGATTCCTCATCTGTTATCTCAGAAGGACGGTCATCTGCTCAATGTCAAGCTTCACTCTCTTCATCTAACAGCCTGGCATATTCTGTGTTGAAACACAGCAGGTCTCAACTTCCTCAACAGGTTTTAAATGTGATTATGGAAGCTAGAAGACCTAGTACAAGGAGAGTGTACGCAGAAAAATGGAAGAGATTTTTATTTTGGAGTACAGCAAAGAATTTGGAGATTTCTGAGCCTAATTTGAGTGTGGCTCTTCAATATCTTACTGAATTATTGGACAAAGGTTTGTCCTTCTCTTCCATTAAGATTCATGCTGCAGCAATTTCAGCTCACTATGATTGTGACCCACCTTTGTTTTCGCATCCTTTGTTCAAGCAGTTTCTTAGAGGGGCAAAGAATATAAGACCCCAATGAGCTCCTACTCCTGCTTGGGATCTCAATTTTGTGTTGGAAAAACTTACTCTACAACCTTTTGAGCCTGCAGCTACTGCTGAATTGAAATACTTGTCATGGAAGACTGCTTTTCTGTTGGCTATTACTTCTGCAAGAAGGGTGTCTGAGTTGCAGGCCCTTATGGCAGTAGAGCCCTTTTTGATTTTCCATAAGGATAGGGTATCATTACGCACTAATCCTTCTTTATGCCTAAGGTGGTTTCTAGTGTGGGCTTAAACCAAACTATTCATTTGCCTACGTTTTTCGCAGACCCTCAAAATAAAGGGGAAAAGATTTTGCACACTTTAGATGTACACAGGCAATTGCGTTATTATTTAAGCAGGACTAAGGATTTTAGGCAGTCTCAGCAATTGTTTGTTTCTTTTGCTTTGAGTTCACAGGGCAAGCCTGTGTCAAAACAAACTATTTCTAGGTGGATTGGCTTTTGCATTGCATTTTGTTATTCCCATCATGGCAAGGAGATTCCAGCTGGGATTAGGCCTCATTCCACTAGGGCTACTGCCACTTCAACAGCATTTCTAAGGGGGTGGCAACTAAGGATATTTTGGAAGCAGCTACTTGGAGTTCAGTGCATACTTTCTCTAAGCATTATCACCTTCCTATCTACTCTAAGTCTAGGGCTGGTTTTGCCACAGCTGTTTTGCAAGGCATGTTGTCAGCTCCTACTTCCTTATGATTTGCCAGCCTCCCTTACCTCTGCTTTGGGATTCTACCCAATAGTCAGGACTGCAGCAATGGAAGACGAAGAACATAGTACAGTTTTGTACCTACCATAAATGTAGATGTTCGAGGATTCCATTGCTGCAGTCCAATTTACCCTCCCTCCTTCCCCTCTGTATTTAGGTGAGTTTACATGCTTATATTTTTGTATATATTGTTGTATATATTGTACATGTTTTTGGTGCAGGTTTTTTGGGACTTGTCTTTTTAGGGTCTTCTGACATCTGGGGCAAGAAAAGACTGAGGATATATGACGTCGGTCATGCTTAGTACCCTGACGCTGACCCAGCTACTCTGACGACCGACGCCAGCCTTATACTCTGGTATTCGGGCCGACTGGACGCGGACTATACCCAATAGTCAGGACTGCAGCAATGGAATCCTCGAACATCTACATTTATGGTAGGTACAAAACTGTACTTTTTCAGACAAATCACGGAGGATTGAAGTCCATGAATAATGACATACATTTGAGTTTCAGAGTTTGTATCCTTCAGAAAATACAGGCGTACATATCCTGTTACTCTAGCTACTAAGTTTTTAAGAAGAAGAGACCTTATCAGTATAGACATCAGGCAGAAACGAAGGTACTTTCATATTAACCCAACCAGGAGCCAAATTTTTCATAATTTGGCAAATCGTGGAGAAACGACTCAATGTTGCCATATTCTGGTAACCCTGCATGTGGCATGAAATTTGTTAACGTTCTTTAGTAAAATTCGTTTGATTACATTTCATTTATAAACGTTTCTTCCCGATGTGTGTGTGTGTGTGTGTGTGTGTGTGTGTGTGTGTGTGGGATTTGCCTACTTATGAAAAACATGCGATCCAGTTATTGCAACAGTATAGAATTTTACTGGACAGTTGGCAATGTAGTCATAACAATCTGTTAAGCATTCCCTGCTTATGTTAAGGTTGGGCCTAAATCTAGGCAGTCAGATCTGCCAGTACTGACCAGAAAAATGACAGAGGCAGTATAAAAGACCGATTTGTTTCGGTACTGCTATATTAACCCAACCAGGTTGGCATAATTTGGCGATGGAATTCGTAGTTTACATAAAACAAACATGGCCGCTTCTACTTGGTTGAGAAACTATCACACTAAGTTTTTTTTCGGTAAGAAAATCCATTTTTTTAATGTATTATGGAAATGAGATTTCCAAGATACGTATATATTTAGCAAAGTATAATTTTATTTGATAGGATGCAATCTTTCGAACAGAAGTGAAATAACAAAATGCAATGAAAACTGATTAATCGCGTCACTGTTTCTTCTTCTCTGGTGGAAATCTTAACAGCTATTGTTTTCATTTCAACATGGATTGGAAACTGTCTTTCTTTTCAGCTTGAGCTTGATGCCAAATGAATTCTGCTAGGTAAGGTTCAAGATGGTGGTGTGCTGTACTTCTTTGTTTTTTATTTCTCCATTTAACAGAGCCCCACATACGTTCTATACCCTGAGTGTGTATGCCCATTTCAGGGTCAGTGAAGTTGTATTTGTTCACTTTTCCATGTAGGAAACCACTTCTTGGAGTTCACTTGACTGGTAAGCTCCGCAACAATCCAAGTAAGTTGTACAGCCCTCTTTAATGTGGGAACTGATTTTCTACATTAGAGTAGCAGCACTTCTGTTAGGTACAGCAACAACAAAAGTGTCTTTCATTTCTTGGCATATACCACCAGAAATCCATTGATATGTGGTCCTATCTCTCCTACTTTCTTTACTCTCTGGTTTGGAGCCGAGAATCGGCTCCGACTTGGCCAACTTATTTCTATAGCATGAAGTCTCTAATTGGCTGGGCTAACCCGGCATCCCAAAATGCACCTTCCCTAGCCCCAGATCTCGTTTGCTGCTCGTAGAGTTAGGACATGGTCTTGTTTGGCTGTGGCCAAGTACCCTTTTTCAAAACTTTTCATAAGTCTTTAGCAGTCTTTTTTTTTTTTTTTTTTTTTTTTTTTTACAAGAGAACAAATAATTTAATAGCTAGTTTTTCATTGTGAGTGTACTGTGTAAGCGAGTAGTGTGTTTTGTGGGTATCCCTCTGTTTTGGCGGGCTAGGCCCGTTTAGATTAGAGGACCTAGTCCTCTCCTGTGTTTTTTCTGTGTAAACTTGTGTTTTGTTTGGTTTTTTTGGTCGGTAGTTAGATTTTTCTTGCTGCACCAAAGAAACGTTTAGTTTCCTTGGCTGTTCATAGTTTGGTTTTTCCCGCCTTCTCTTGTCTGTCGTCGGTTGAGTGGGTGTTGTGTATTACTATGTCTAAAGAGCATAAACCCTGTGGGTTTAAAAAATGCTCAATGTGGCTACAAGATGTCCATTACAGATGGGCATTCTATCTGCGTTTTTTTGTCTTGGTGCTATTCACCTGCAAGAGTCCTGCAGTTTTTGCCATGCCTTCAGCCCGAGGGTACTGCAGGAAAGAAAAAGTAAGCTGATTTTGAAGGGCCTGGTTAAGCCTTCCTTTGAGGAGTCCTAGACTCTTCTTCTAGTACAAAGTCTGACTTCCAAGGCCAAGAAAAGATCTCAGGCTCCATCTGTCTCCTCGGAGCCCCCGGAGAAGGTTTTGAAAGTGGATACTGCCTCCTCGGCTCCCGTGTCCTCGGGGCAGCAGAAGGTATCTGTTGTGCTGGAGTCGACCTCTGCCCCGATATTATTGGAGCCTATTCGGAGCCGGTCACCCAGTGTTAGGCATGCGTCTCCGGGTAGGAGATCCCGATCTCCAATTTCCTCTAAATCCTCCAGGCTGTCTGATTTGGATGTGGATAGGGTGGTCCAGAGGCTCCTGTAGTCGCCGGTGTTAGCAAAATTGTTCTCGCCTCCAACCCAGTCTGCTCCAGAGCCAGTCCCTATTCTTGTACCGATGATTCCTCTTCCGAGCACCCCTGTGTCGTTGGAACCGGAGTGCTCCGTGCCGAGTGATGTTCTCGTGTCTGCTCAGATACCCCTTGTGAGTTTATCAGAGCCGACGTCTGCTCCAACCATGTCGGTTCCGTCCTCTGGTTTCGGTACTCTGGTTTCCTCAGTCGGACCTGAGGAGGATACCTCGGGACTCTTGTCTTTTCCGAGCCTCTCTCTCAGTGCATCGGTTTGGGGAACCCCGACTCCGGTTGTGGTCTCTGAGATGGGTCGGTCCTCTGATTCGGGGGGAACCTGCCTTCGAGGCTATGAGGAGCGCACTGGCCAGATCGTCAGTTACATCACCCGGATCGGTCACTCCTTCCCCCTACACCCCGGCTAGAGCCTCTGACACCCCCTATCCGTGGATGGAGGAGCCCGAAGGTCTGAGGATACCCCATGAGTGGTCCCCAACTTTCTGAGGGCCCCTCAGATTCTGTGCCTGAGGAGCCCCCTAGAAAGAAATTGTGCAAGAGGAAGCACATAGACTCCCAGGATGAGTCCCTCACTTCTGATACCGACCTCGAGGAGTCAGATGGGTCCCCCAAGTCGTCCTCTGATGTCTCTTTCTCTGACATCCTGGAGATCTTGAGGCAGAGAGGCGACTGGCCGTCCAAGACCCCCTCTAAGGAGGAGTCTGTATTCCTCAAGGCCTTCGGAGCTCAACCCTTCGCCTCCTGGGTGTCTTCACCCTTCGATGAACTCCTGGATTTGATTTGTCGAAGGGTGTGGGAGAGCCCTGATTCTGTGGAACCGGTGCCCAGATGTCCAAAAGTTTCTTTCTGCTCCCCCCCCGGGGAAAGAGTTCCTGACCAAAGGGGTTTCCGTAGATGCCTTGGTGGTGGCGGCAGCCACTCAGCAGGAAGTTGCAGAGGCTTCTTCCGTCCATCCTCCTAACAAGGAGTCCAGGAGTATGGACCGGTACAGGAAGCGTACTCTGTCTTCAGCGACTTTTACTTTGCGGTCGCTTAATTATCTTTGTCATTTTACTTGGCTCCAGAGAGATCTCCTTAAGGAACTAGGAGACACTGACGGGTAACATGCCTGAGGCGGTAGTGCAGACTGTTAACGCCCAGTTGTCTACCCTTGGTTCCATTGTCAACTCGTCCATGAGGCTCATATCCTATGCAGCCGAAGGGGCGAGTAGGGCAGCTAGCTCAGGTGTAGCTCTCAGAAGGCAAGCCTGGATGCGCCTGTGTCATTTCACGGAGGCCTTCAAGTCTTCCTTCTGACGCCCCATTTGATGGGTCCTCACTCTTCGGGACCAAAGTGAAAGACGCCCTCACCAGATGCGAACAGGAGGGGAAGACCTTATCTGCCGTAGGGGCCCGTTTCTCTCTCTTCCTTCTAGGCCTTACCCCAAGGCTCAGAGGAGGGAAAATGTGGTTCAAGAAGTCACAGAAGTCTTTCCCTGCTGCTCAAGGTGAGTCCCCCTCCAGAGGCAGAGGAGGGGGAAATTATTCTGGAAGACGCCGTCCTAGAGGCAGAGGAGGCCCCCACAACTCGGGAGACCCAGATTCCTTTTGCGGGTCTTCTTTTCAGCGTTCCTGAGGTGTTGCCCAACTGTGCTGTTCCGGAGCCAGTCAGGGGGGGCCAAATTTCGTTGCATCCAGAAGCCTGGGAAAGCATCACCCAGGATCGTTGGGTGCTTCGAATAGTTACCGGAGGTTACACTATCCCCTTTTTATCAACACCCCCTCCAGTCAAAAGAATCCCGGACGTTCCACCCAGTCAACAGGATCAAGCAGCACTAGAAGTTTCAAAGCTGCTAGAAAAAGGAGTCATCCAACCAGTCCCCTCAGACCATATCGGATCAGGAACTTACTCTAGACTCTTTTTGGTGCCGAAAAGAACAGGGGACCTGAGACCCATTCTGGATCTCAGCCGATTGAATCACTCCGTTCTGAAGTCCAAGTTCCGAATCGTCATACTTCAGTCCATTTTTCCCTTGCTGGAAAAAGGAGTATGGATGTGCTCCATCGAGCTCAAGGATGCCTACTACCACATCAAGATGGCCAAGGCATCCAGGAGTCACTTACGCTTCTGGTTGGGAGCCAGTCACTTCCAGTTTTGTGCCCTGCCCTTTGGTCTCACCACAGCCCCCAGGGTGTTTACCAAGTGTTTGGCAGTGGTGACAGCTCACCTGAGACATCGGGGATTCCAGGTGTTTCCATTTCTAGACAACTGGCTTCTCACCGCCCCCACCAGGCATCTCCTCATTCAAGCTAGGGGAGGCTACCATTACACTTTGCCAACAACTAGGAATTACCTTGTACTGGGAAAAGTCTGCCTTGCTGCCCTCACAGCGTATTGTTTTTATAGGTGCAGAGCTAGACTCTATTCAAATGTGGGCCTTTCTGCCACAAGAGAGGATAAGAGTGCTGCAGTCTCAGAATCATGCATTGTTGCCTCTCAAGAGAGTTCAGGCCAGGTTAGTTCTCCAGTTCCTGGGATCCATGGCTGCCACCATCATGCTGGTTCCTCTAGCCAGGTTACACATGCGGATCCTACAGTAGCTCCTTTCGGCCCAATGGTCCTTTCAGAAACTTCCTCTTTCCCACTTGATACTTCTCATGGAACGGTGCAAACAGGACCTCCGCTGGTGGCTATGTTCCACCAATATGGACAAGGGGAGGAGCTTGATTCCTATGTCTCCAGTGACCACGGATGCCTCCCAGATGGGGTGGGGGGGCATTATCTTGGCAGGACGGTCCAAGGCACATGGCAAGATCACAAGGTACACCTGCACATCAGTGTTCTAGAGATGAGAGCGGTGTTACTAGCGTTGCGGGCATTCCAAAGCTCTCTTCCTCTGGGAATGATTGCAATTCACTCGGACAGCATGTCCGTGGTGTGGTACCTGAACAAGCAGGGGGGGAACCAAGTCTTATCCCCTCTGCAGAGAGGCCATGCGACTGTGGCATTGGGCAGTGTCTTCCCAACGGTTTTTAGTGGCAACGCACATTCCGGGAAAGACCAACGTGATAGCGGACAGGCTGAGCAGAGCTGTTCTGATGCCTTACGAGTGGTCCCTGAACAACCGAGTGGCGGTTCAAATTTTCAACAGGTGGGGTCAGTCTTGCTGCGATCTCTTCGCCAGCCCTCTCAATGCCAAATGCAGCAAGTACTTCACACTGATTCCCCCCCCCCCCACAGGGGGAGTCACCCAGGGACGCTCTAGTCCACGATTGGCCCCCCCGTCTGATCTATGCTTTCCCTCAGTTTCTTCTGTTACCAAGAGTGATTCAGAAAGCTATATCCTTGGGAAGCAGGATGATTCTAATTGCTCCACACTGGCCTCGACAAGTATGGTTCCCCTTTCTTCAGCAGTATGCAGTGGACGGTCCTTGGACCCTGGACCCAGTGCCAGACCTACTGACTCGCATGTCAAGACAGCTCCATCCCTCCCTGCGAACCCTCAGGTTGACAGCCTGGCTGCTCCACTTCCATCACTAGTTAGATGACATTCCTTTTCACCTGAGGTGGTACACATCTTGTCTTCATCTCATAAGTCTTCCACCAGAAGGATTTATTCCAGCAAATGGGAGAGATTCTCCATTTGGGCTCAGGCTCAAGGTTTGGACCCCTTCACAGCCCCAATTCTGTCAGTCTTAGATTTTTTAGCCATGGTTTTCCAACAGGGCTCCGCGCCTGCTACCATTAAGGTGCAGCTGGCTGCAATTTCTAATTTTCATACATCTTACGAGCCTTCTCTTATGGGCCATAAACTCCGTAAGGCCTTCTTGAAAGGTGCCTGGTTACTTCGCCCTTCTGTTTTAAAACCTGTCATGCCATGGGATCTAAACCTTGTGTTACAAGCCATTACTTCACCGCCCTTTGAACCGGCTGCCACCTGTGAATTAAAACTTCTATCTTGGAAGACGGATTTCCTAATGGCCATTACATCGTCCAGAAGAGTATCAGAGATTCAAGCTTTGTCCATTAAACCTCCGTATTTGACCTTTCATAAGGACACTGTTTCCCTGAGACTTAACCGTCCTTCCTTCCTAAGGTGTCGTCCACTGTTAATCTTCATCAATCTATTGAGTTACCAGTGTTCTTTCCAAACTTTTCCAATAAAGCAGAGTTTATATTTCACCAGTTGGATGTGCACAGACAACTAAGATTCTACTTACATAGGACTAAGCATGTTAGGAAGTCTGATCAACTGTTTTGTGTCCTTCTCAGAAAACAGAACAGGTTGTCCTATTTCCAAGAGCACAATTTCTAAATGGATCAAAGATTGTATTTCCTTTATTCGTCAGCGGGCAGAAATTTACCTTTTTCCATCAAAGCTCACTCTACCAGGCAATGTCTACATCAATAGCTTACCATGCCAGGCTTTCATTGGATGGTGTTTGTGCTGCGGCCACCTGGGCCTCTCCTCACCTTTATTACTCATTAGAAGTTGGACGTGGCTTCTAAGGGCTGGGCTTCCTTTGGTTCCACGGTTCTCAGGAGTATTTTCCTGTGAGCTGCCCAGGATAGAGGTGCTGGGGACGCTGTCCCGTGAGTAAAGAATGTAGGCGAGATAGTACCACAACATCAGGTAGTTATGTACTCACCATAACTATCGATGTATGTGGTCCATCTCGCTTCACATTCTTACGTACCCTCCCACCTGCCCCCTTCCTGTAGGATTTGAAGGAAAATTGGCTCTGAGAACCCTTCAATGTCAGTTTTTTCTTTCCTTTCTGGCTGGAGCTCCTTCCAGTGTTGGTTGTGTATGGGGTGTGACTGGAATGGCTGCAAACAAGATCTGGGGCTAGGGCGAGGTGCATCTTTTGATACCGGCTTAGCCCAGCCAATTAGAGACTTCGTGCTAGAGAAATAAGTTGGCAGAGTCTGAGCCGATTCTTGGCTCCGAACCTGTGAGTAAAGAATGTGAGGCGAGATGGACCACATAATCGATCGTTATGGTGAGTACATAACTACCTGTTGTGGCAGTACATGTCCTATTCTTTCTCCTAGTAAACAGAGTTTCGTCAGCTTCAACAATATGTCCTGCACCACCTATTTTCTTTCTTTCTTCTCCCTTCATTTCAAGAATGCAAATCTCTCTCATGTAATTGTTCCAGTCTATAACAGTTTTATCGGCCATATGGAGTTCTTCTGCACAAAATTTAATTTGTTAATTCCTTGCATCAACAATAAATTGTACAGCTGTCCTATAGGAAATTTGACTGCCTTTGAACCAATTTCCAGTTTGCATTCCCACTTGTTGGTTATACTTCACTGCATTTCTAAAACATCTCTTTTCCAAAGTACAGTTTTAATGAGATGCAAATTACTACATTCTTGACTGGCAAAATCCTGTACCAGTGCATTAATTGGATCGCATCTTTTTAATTAGGCAAATCCCACAGATGCATATCAGGAAGAAACTTTTATAAACAAAATGTAAACCAGAATGTAATCAGACGATTTTACAAAAGAACGTTAACGTATTTTGAGCCACGTGCATGGTTGCCAGAATATGGCAACGGCGAGTCGTTTCTCCATAATTTGCCGAATTATGAAAGATTTGGCTCCTGGTTGGGTTAATATCTAAGTACCCAGTACAGACCAGAGGAGAAATTGAGGCAGCTCATCCAACTATTGTATAGGTTTAACTTAAAAGTGGCAAAGGGGCTACTCGGCTTGACATACAGCGGAAGTGTCTTCCAGAGGTGGGAGATATGTTTGGGATATGAATCCATTACACTAATGTGTCTTATTTGTTGATCTAATTCCTTTAATATGGTATTTGAGGAACCATTTGTTTTGCGAACAAACAAAAAAAACCAGTAAGGCATCCACGATAAAAATGTACTTTAATATAATAAAATAAAACAAAATAAAATGACAAATGGATGAGCGCATTCGCATTGTGCACAGTGTTAATACAGCATCCTTTTATAAAACAAACCATCCTATCACAGGACATCATGTGAAACTGAGGCTATCCTTTACATATTGAGTTTACGCCCACTCAAGGCAGGTTTTATACTTGTATTAGCATTAATGCCTGGATATCTTTGTGCTTGTAATTTCAAAATCCAGTGCAAGTCATCTTGCTCTAAACAATTATTGATATCACCCCTCCCAATAGCACTGAAAACACATTGCAGTACCCTAAAACTAAAACTATGGCCAGGTTGCTCAAGTTATTGGTTTAGCTAGTGCATTCTGAACATTCTTGGTGGTTCTCTCAAATAGATGCCTGGTTACCCTGTCCCTTAATCTTTTGATGGTTTTGCCCACATAAAAGCAAGGGCAGAAATTGCAGCTAGGTAAATAAATCACTTGTGTGGTGGTGCAATCAGCATAAAATCTCAACAGACCGCCTGTGTTAAGATCTGAAGAAGCATGCACAAAGCGAAAGCACTGATTCATTTGTCATTCTCTTTGTTTTATTATATTAAAGTACATTTCTATCGTGGCTGCCTTACTGTTTGTTTGTTCCTTGCTTTCTCCAGTTTTGGCACTTGGGAATTGTTTGGTGGTTTTGTTTTGCTGATTTGTTTTGTGAAGGAATAGAAGGTTAAGAGACTTGATCTTTTATGATTTAAAAGACCAGACATGTATCCCAGTGAAGATTCTGAAGGCGACTGATCCCTTAAGTTAGGATTCTTTGAGGTTTGTCAAGTTGAGTTAATGTTTAGACAAATACATGCCAAAAGGGGCACTATATTCAGTAGTGGGTTTGAGATATAAGTAAAGGTAAATTAGGACATCTCTTATCTGAGATGCCTTTCAATATTAGATGAGTCAGACATAAGGCTTTACAAATGACTGTGTCTTACATGATAGTTAAAAGATAAGAAATTATCCATATTACTGCCTATATCTTTTATGACAGTGTCTGACTGTAGGGGCAGGATACCTCTATGGTATGGGGAATATTTTGTTTGCCCAAATTAACTATAATATTTTTTCACATTTGAGATCATTGTCTTTGCACCAGTTGTTAACATGATCTAATCCATGTTTTAGCAACTGGGAATCAATAGTAGATTTCAGATTACTGTAAATTGGGAGTTGCCATTCAAATGTAGATAACCACAGGCCAGGAGTGTTGGCCCGAAGGGCTGAGAAATAGATTCCAAACAGAAGAATGACCCAACACTGAGGTCTGTGGAGCACTTGCTGGTAACCATTTCCTCTTTCAGAAGTGGTCTCGGTGGCTCTAACCACATGGCTTCTGTCAGGCAGCCAGTTACCTCTACCACACAAAATAAACGAGTTTCAGTAATGCCTGCAAGACAAATTGTGTCAAAGACCTTAGTCAGGTGCAGATATTCCATATGTACTGTGTAACCACTATCAATTAGTTTGCTGACTTTTTCAAAGAAATTTAATGAGGTTAAGGAGACAGGACTTTTCACTGACAAAGCCAAATTGATGAGCGTCCACGGTTAACAGATTTGCTATGTCCAGAGTAATAAGTCAAAGATATATGTTCCATGGCTTTACTGTGAATATACTGCTGGATTCACTGATGGCCTCAGCATTGTGTACTAACAGTTACTTCATTCATGCACAAATGTGTGGCTATCCGTATCCACTTACTGCATTAAAGAGGGGCATGTGTGGCATACTGAACCTTAGCATAGCAAGCTGCTCATTCAAAAGTATGTTGAATATCGCATCCTGGACTTAGTGATGTGGGAGAAAGTAACTGCAAGGCAGGTTGATGAGACTGTCACAGTGTATGTATGTATGTATGTATGTATGTATTTGGAATCACCAGAAGTTAGGGAGCACAACAGGGCTGACAAAATACCGTACTGATGGACAGAACTATAAGTTCTTGGGATGAGCTTGCTGTAGAAAAAAATGCACATATCAAAGGACGCTTTGCATGCTTGATGCAGATATCATCATGGGCACCAGGTAACACTAAAGTTTATAGAATATTTGAGAACTCTGCATCCATTGTGGAATCTAAGGAAATATTATGAGGCTTAGACGCAAGTCTCACATTATAACTTTACTAGTACACTGCACCCCTGTAAGGTCAGTATGCTCCAGGAAGTGCTTTACAAGACTGGGTTGTCCATGTACATGGAACAGTAACTGCAAATTACCAGGCAATCAAGCATGTAGGAAGCCCCTGCACACCAAAAGGTTGCAATTGTGCTCTACAACAAACACTCACAGTACATTGATCACAATGACACATTTTTTGAAAATGTAATATAATGGGATGGTATCTCATCTACTGTCTGGCAGGGGCAGAAATGTCTCTACGTGTTGCACTTTTCTGTATCAGGCCAGCAATCACTCTTGCCAAGTGACCCAACTAAAATCAAATGGTGACGCTTGGCAGAGTATTTCCTCACCTGACGTGAGTGCCCACAGCATATAGCTTAACTTCTAGGTCCTAATGATGTAACAAGTGAATTCTCAGAGCTTGTAAGAGTGCTTAGTAGATTTTCTTTTTTGAAGTATTTAAATTCAGGATCACTTACTGTGGTGTTTGATGCATTAGAGAAGGTTACTACTTTATAGTCAGTGATGGTGACAAAGCTACAGATTCTGGCACCCTGTGCCCTTTGAAGATCTGGTGCCCCCCCCCCCCACTTCAGTTTTAAGTTGACAAACAGAAAAAATGGTCCTCTTGTATCGGAGTACAAAAAGTTTCATTCTTATTTAAAAAAAACTGTAGGAAACCACTTACCACAGCTTATACCATGCGTGAAATCTGTCACTAACTATAAATGCAGTGTTGGCATGCATTTCTGAATGCAGTATTGTACTGCCAACTGATCAACCTCTGCTGATCATGCCCTTTGCCCCATGCAAGCTGCACATCTGGATGAAGATACAGCAAGAGTATTACAGGAGAGGGCATGTATCCTTTAGTGGGCAAGTCCACTAGTTGTTCTAGGGAATTAACATTTAGAAAATCTGGGAGCTGTTGGGCATGCCCATCATTTGAGGTGTAGGAACACCAGATTATCAAACAATTGAAATGAGTTACTAAAAAGGGGATTTTTATTGGGGGGGGCATTTCAAAAAATGCGTTCAGCAACTTGCATTGGTCAACAGACATGGAGGGAGTCCTATAATGGCCAGTAAACTAGAAATTTATTTTGTTGAGAGTTGAGTTTGATGGTCTCTTGGAACCTGCCTAATGGTGTTATGGTTTTTGATAAATATGAAAACATCCCCATCATATCTGTCGGGTCTGAATGCATGATGAGAACTAAACCCAGGTATAGAGGGGGTGTTATCTTTAATGAAACATGGTCTTGGATACTGAATAGATATTTATTTATTTCTATTTTTATTTCACATTTGTTAACCCGGTTAGTCCAGCTGAGCACAGGCCCATTTTCAGTGGAGACCCGAGGAGAAAAGCTCCAACAATATATACGCAATGTTCAATTATGACATTTTCAAGAATTTTTAAAGAAATGTGTAGTATAAAAATGGGACAGTTTTACAGTCATGCCAGAGTTGAGTACAGGAAAAACAGATGTTCAATGTTGACGTTTTCATGAAATATTAAGAAACTACATCAGTTTAAAAAAGAACAATTTTACAGTAATAAATTTGAGTAAAAAAACAAACAGCGAAAGTAGAAAGTTTGGCACACTACACAGCATATACAAAGAGGACTTGTTTCATGCGGTACAGGAGAAAGGTAATTGCTAACATCTGATCTGTCACATGCTTAAGGCAATAAACAGCAAGTGATTGGTAATTGAAGGGTAGAGTACACTACAGTACAAGGAGAGGAGAATAGTGTCCTAGATCATAATACTGTACAAGGAGAAAGTGAGACTGTATTTACAAGAAGAGGTTAAAGTATAATTTACACCAGGAAAGTCAGGAGATACCTCCATTGATGAAATTAATTGTAGGTATTTGGTTATACTGGAGAGAAAAGAGGTTGATTTATAGTACAGATGTCAGTCCAGGTAAAGGGATTGGGGGATTGGGGGGTGGTTGTCATGTAGGGTTACAGGGACAGAGCCAGCAGTTTGTTAGGTGTGTTTTGAGTTGCTTTTTGAAGTATGGTATAGAGCAGTTTGTAATTGCAGTTTGGGATTTTATTCCATACTTTTGAAATGCAGTGGGAAAATAATGCTTCACCAGCTGCATTATTTGTTTTTGATGGGAGTGTCCAAGTTGCAGGAGAGCCAAAAGGTCAGCCAGTTTGTTATTTTGAGTTCTAGCATTGAAAAGAGCCACCTTAAAATGGTTTGGATTTGAACTTGTTGTAATTTTGTAAACTATGTTGGGTTGTCCAGCAGCTGGACTCTGCCTAAAAGATGCAGAATGAAGGCTGCAAGAGCTTTGACCAGTATGCAGAAGCCATGGGATAAATGAGTTGTTGTAGACCATTTTTTGTAAAGTGAGCAAATCTATCTACCATCTCATCTCGAGCTGTGACACATTGGACACCTCTAGAATGACAAACTGTTTAACTAATTACTAAAGCCATTTATTAATGCTCCCCTAGGAGAGAATATCTGTGGGATTAAAACTGATATTGATGGAGTTAAAAGCTGTAAACTGGGCCTGTTAATTCACTTATGTTACTGCCTCACTTTTTATAAAGCTTTAACTAGTTTCACTGCGAAAGGTATTAATTGGACATTTTCTCCATTTGTTAAGCATCTGTTTGTTCTGATTTTCTTGCCATGGAGTGTGTCATAACTGATTTTGTTTGCAGTTAAAAGCATTCTCTAGAGTTTCCTTGCCCCTTTTTCTGTTTAAAACATTAATTTATTGTCTCACTGCTGTTTTTTCTGCTGTGATAAGTGTTTTCTGTCTAAAATAATGTAGCTAGTAGATAGCTTAGTTTCCCACCCTCCCTATTGTTGTCTTGTTCTTAAAATGGTGGCTTTACAGTTGCCCACCCCCTACTGTAAGTTTGATCTGGGACACTCCTTCCAGTCCAGTCCCTTTAGCTCATTCTACCCAATACAGATAGAACATTTGGGAAGGCCAACCCCTTTAGTTTCTTAGCCTTGTATTATCTTCTGTTCCCCCTTTCTCCCTTTTTACTCTACTTAAAAAAAAACTTTATGCAGCTGCTTTTACAATATTTGTTTACTCCTCCTACTCTATTACTTCATCTTGTTTTTTTGGCTGCTTGTTCTGTAAAGTGTTCAATTGCATCTTTTCTGCTGCATTTATTACCACTTGTTTTTAGCCTGTTTAAATTGTGTTATTCTAAGCCTCTTAGTTTTGGTTTAAGCACTTGGGCTTTAGGCCTATCCCTTAGCTCTCCCTGGCCTCTCTCCCTCAGATTGACAAATATGGATGGACAATTTCCTACAGTTTCTCCTGCCAGCCTGGTTGCTATGG
Organism: Protopterus annectens; assembly: GCF_019279795.1. Lineage (NCBI taxonomy): Eukaryota > Metazoa > Chordata > Ceratodontiformes > Protopteridae > Protopterus > Protopterus annectens. Next base: position 1,379,076,122 of record NC_056739.1, read on the forward strand.
GCATCCTGAGACAGTGTAGCAACTGCCTCGTGTACATGGACAGCCATCTACTATTACCACCTAGGAACCTAATTTGTGAGAAATGCAGTTACATTAAGAACCTAAAGTCTTTGCACTCTCCCTCACAAGCCAGTCTGTCTGGCACTGAGAAAGTTATCAGCACAATCACTACACCTCAACCACCACCCTCAACTACACAACACATACCCACATATGTGGAGGTTCTCAACAAAAACAAATCCAAACAAAGGAGACCTCACAGGCAAAAACAACCCTCCACACCACATACCATGCATAGTTTACACACCTGTGTCTCGCGACCAGAAAGGCCTAACCATAAACCCAACATATTAGTCATAGGAGACTCCATTGTGAGACACCCACGTGCCTCTCACCAGGCTGGATAAGGAGAAAGTTACAGTTGTCTGTCAGCTGCCAGAATCCGCCATATCACACACGCACTCAAGTCTCAACAGGTACTGTTATGACTCTGTCATAGTCCATGTTGGGCTGAATGACTTGAGACGTACCTCCCTGGATTGTATGAAGAGAGAGATGATCGAGCTCGTTGAATGTGTCCCTAGCCTTAAGCAGCATTCTACCATCACCCAGAATGATGCCTCAATGCAAACAGAAAATGATTGACTTTAACAATTAGCTTACATTCTGTTGTCATTCCAGGGGGGAAGATATGATAGACAAACCACAATGCTTTGCTAGAGATGGCCTGCATCTGTCTCACTTGGGCTTCAGGCTTCTGACAAAGACCCTCTCCCATAGTGCCTTTTTTAGGAAAAGTCGTGAGGTTGATAAAACCAGCATAAAAATTTCAACAAAATGCAAATTAAAGGTCATGCTGCTAAACGCTAGGAGTCTAAACATGAAACTGCGCTCATTGCAAGCATTGTTAACACTGGAATATGCTGACATTTGTGCAGTCACAGAAACCTGGTTCAAAGCTCTGGAGAGCACCCCAGCCTTTCCTGGCTACTCGTCATATGCATACATGCATTCAGACCCCAGACTGTGGGCAGCAAAGCCAAAGGAGATGGAGTTTCAATATACATTAGACACGCGCACACTTCCAGGCTAGTCCAGCAGTATGACTGCACAGGAGACACTCCAGGTGCAGTTAACTGTTGACAAGACCCCTATTCAATTCATAGCTAGCTACAGGCCCCCAAATTTGACTCAAGATTCCCACTCCACCTATCTGGACCTCTTAAAATCTATCAGGATTCAACCCTTTACCCTGATCCTGGACGACTTTAACTACCCAACCATAGACTGGAAAAAGTACTCATGCCAAAATGCAAATGCCCAGAGTTTCCTCAATTTATATCCATGCAAATGCCTTGGAACAGCTAGTCAGTACCCCCACAAGAGGTGATAATATCTTGTACTTTGTATTAACTAACATGAGTAACCACTGCAGCACCCCTACAGTATCATCCTCCCTGGTAAGATCCGACCATAAAGCTGTCACTTTCGAAGTCCGCATCTCCCCTGACCCCCCCCCCCCCCCCCAGCTAGGGTCAAACAAAAAAACTTCTCCAAAGCTGATTACAACCTCCTGAGGGATGGTATAAACAGCTTCACAGCCCCCTCCCCCTTTGTAGGAACTGGCACCAATGTCCAAGTCTACACCAAAGTATTATACAAGCACTTGTATAGATGCATGGAATTAGAAGTAGCTGACATGACAGTTATCCTCCGTAAGGAAGAGTAAACCTGTCTGGTGGACATCTGCAATAAATAAACTGTATAACAAAAGGAAAAATTCCTATCCAGGACACGCAAGGAGCAGGTGCTCATTTGAAAGCAATCTCTCCTTAGCATGAACAAGCAAATAAGAGCACTAGTGAAATCCTTTAAAGCCAACTAGTCCAAACTTTCCACATCTACTAGAGACCGTCATAAGGCCTTCACATATGTCTGCAGTCTCAAAGGTAGCATCCAGATCTGTTCAGAACTGGTGGTCAAGGACACCACATATACAAATGCTGTAGATATGGCCAACATACTGGCTGACCGATTCAGTGAAAACTTCACCCCCCCCCCCAATCAGCAAGTCAGGACATCCCCAGTACCTGCCCCCCTCCCCTTATTTCTAGGGAACAGGTCATCACTGCCCTCTCAGACAAAAAAATACAACCTCCTTGGGACGTGATAACATCCCATGCTGCATCCTACATGAACTCCGGCATGAGCTTGCAGCACCATTAAGCACCTTATTCAACCAAAGCCTGAGTACTGGCTTCATCCCATCTGAGTGGAGGACAGCCACTGTCCTCCATTTACACAAAGGTAGAGTGCCCACCGATCCGGGAAATTAGACCAGTCAGCCTAACTAGCCTGATCTGCAAAGCCATGGATCGGATTATCATGGACCTCATTAACAGGGACATTGGCAATCTCCAAACACTTGACCCAACACAGATTGGCTTTAAGGGGTGGTCATGTCTGTTAAATCTAGTAGACTACTTTGGGACCATCACCAAAGCCATGGATGAGGGGAAGACTGTGCACACAGCCTACCTTGACCTGGCCAAAGACTTCGACATTATTCCCCACTCGCGCATAGTAGATAGTCTCTCAACTAGGCAGCAATCCATATGTTACCAGATGGGTAGCAAACTGGCTCACTGATGGAACCCACCTAATCAAAATAGGGGAAGCCACCTCAAGCAGTAAACCCGTAACTTGCGGCGTACCACAGGGGTCAGTTTTGGAGCCTCAGTTATTTGGGATATGCTTCTCTGAGGTGCAGTCCAAAACCAGTGGACTATGGCTGACCAGGTTTGCAAACGACTGCAAGCTGGGCGAGGTCATAAATTCCCAGGTGATGTGGACGTACTCCAAGAGGGTCTCACCCAAACAAATGACTGGTGCCAGAAACATGGCCTCAAGCTGAAAAATGCATCATCCCTTTTGGGGAGTGTGACTTCCCCACATATTATCATATTAATAATGTCCTAAGCATGCAATCAGTCTTGAGGGGTTTGTGTACCCAGATTCATAGCAACTTTACTTTTGACCACAGTGTTGCTTCCATTGTACGGAAAGCTGTCTACATGGCCCACCTCATAAGTAAGGGTAGCTCATTCAGGGACAAAGAGGACACAACATCCCTGTATTCTTTCCTTATAAGGCCAATTATTGAGTACAACGCCCCCTTTGGCATGTACCTTGCAAAGCACATGCAGCTGCTGGAGAGACCACAGAGGTTCCTCACCATAAGAATCCAGGGCCTCTAACGAATACCCTGCACAGATGAGTTAAAAGCCCTGTTCCTCTACTCAGTTTCATGCAGACTCCTCAGAGGTGACCTCTGTCTGGCATACAAAGCAGTCTCAGACCCTGCCTTGATGGGACTGTTGCATATCTGCAAGTCAGGCTCCACTCGAGTAACCCGCACATGTGACCTCAACCTGGTCTGTGACTTCAATAGGACTTGTTAGTAGGACAGATTTGTGTCCTAGACACTCCCCCATCTGTAGAATAGTGTAGAATAGACTCCCTGTCCATGTCAAGCAGAGTACCTCATTATCCCTTTTCAAGCGCAGCCTGGATAACTGGATGTGAAACAAAGTACACCCCTGGGATTCCACCTGTGTCCTTGCTGGACAGGGGCTTTGGGTGCTGACATGTCTATACATGGGCTAAACTCTTGGCTAGGCTTATAAGGGCCTCAGGGCCAGTAGCCTAGTAACTTCCTATGATCCTATCATAATGACATGATAATAGGTTGTATTGGGACCTGTTTGCCACTTGTAAAGATCACCACTTGTGATTGCTCTTCTGTGTCGTTTTAATGAGTATTTGCTTCAGCAGTGGCTTATTGTAAGAAAAATGTTGGTGTGAAAATGTTTTGCCTGTAAATAAGTTAGACCAAGTAAATGAGATGAGAATATTTGTATTATGGCATATGCTAACCTCCGTGATAAACTTTCTTTGTGTGTAAATCAGGCAGTGGGCAGCACAGCATACCCAGACCATCAGTTTTTCTTCCCTGCTAATCCGTACAAAATGGTCAGAAAACGAAACTCATTTAATCCACTTCTGTCTTTCAGCTTTTCCCGGTTAGGGGTCGCCACAACGGAACATTCGGTCCGCTAATGATTGGCAGATTTTTACGTGCTGGCTTGCCGGCCTAACGCACAACCTTCAGCGAAGGAACGCCCTCCACCCATGTCTACACACAAACGCTCTGAGAATTTAACGTGCAACGTCTAACTGAGGCGACAACGCTACCGCAGCACTAAAGACTGAAATAAATTACTGTTTTCTTTTGGGAGAATGCAAACTGACCATTTTTGATAAAATAGATTGTATGGTTTCATTGGCAAAGATCCCTTTTTGACTAATGCAGCTGCTGGAAGTTATTATTTTACTGTATTTAGCATTAGAGAGTATTCCTTATTTTCATTATTTAGTAAAATACACTTAAATGTTTATTTACTGATACCATGTTACATGTGTACAGAATGTTAGCCCTCTTTCAGGGCTTAAAGCACAGTGGGGGTATTAAAAAAAAAAAAAGTCACACTCTGCGAGATAAAACTATGCAGTAAGCAATGGTATGCAGGGCATAAATGATTGAGATATGCCTGCATTTTCATCACTCAGCATTCTATGTTATCTAATTAACCTGCAGTTGCCATCTCTTCCTGATCTTATGTCATTGCAAGCAAATCGGATCTTGGAAAAAAATAGATTGCTAAACTGACATGTCTGTATATACTTGCTATGGGATCGCAAACTGGCCATTTAGCGATCCAGTTTTCTGCAATTTGTCATGTAGAAATGCTGCAATTGTAAATTGCAAGTAACATTTAAATTCTGGAGCTCTATTAATTTGTACTCTTCAGAGATGTACTATGTTGTTGCGGAGTATACATTGCGAGTTTTGCAATTTTTTTAAAATCTTTTTAAAGTGCGTTTGTGCGTGTATTGTGTGTGTAAGAGATGCGGTTAAGGGAATGATAACTTAGCTGAAATCAATAAAAAATCAATAAAAATCAAAAGTATTTTAAATACAAAATAAAGGATAAAGGAAATAATTTCTGGTGTCTGACAGAGCAGGATACTGTGCTATTAAGCAATCCTCTCAACTGTACTTTTTTGCATAACAGCCCTGATTTTGCTCTTTCTAATGAAACTCTTTTTTTCTGGTACATTCCTGATTATTGAAGTCATTAAACCCAGAAGTCAGTTTCATCCTTAACTGTTTCAGAATGTGCATGTTGATAGAATATTATTCACACATATACACACGTAAATATATTTACACCTGAACATAAATCGAAAACTCACATTATTGAATGGCAACTGATCGAACCCATCAGATTGATCAGTAACTAACTCACTCAATCAGAGGTGTAAACATGATATTTTTTGCAGGTGGACAAGCCCCCCCCCCCATGCATCCCCCACTTCCTGCTAATTATATCTACCAACTCCAAGATTACAGTACACACACACTATATGGAATATATTTGGAACATGTCAAATGAAAAATCAATGAAAGGAAATGCATTGGAAAAGCAAAATATTGACAATAATGAAAAAAAAAAATGAAAGGAAATACATTGGAAAAGCAAAATATTGACAACAGAGTAAACAGTACACATTCTGTGCATGGTTGCTCATCCCACTGCAAAACAAAAACAAAACACCCTGCTAATTCTATGTCACACCATAGTGGGGAAAGGGCAACAAAGGGCAAAAACCTAATATCCACTGTAATGCAAACTCTGGTAACACACCATTTGCTTTTTAGTGAGTGGAAAAAGCTGGACAGCATCCTGATTTTTTTTTTTTTGTGTGTGTGTATTTCCATTTGCTGTTCCAAAAGTATTCATTCTGTGTGTGTCTGCAACTAAAACTTCTGATGTATGGAAATAAACCATAGAGAAAACGTAGATCAAATAAAATAATATAAGTGCAGCCCACAGTGATGCTTTAAGCTTTCGTTCCTTTATTCAGTATCGGAACTTCAGAATGGATCAGATGTCAAGAGGCCAAGTATATAATAAGCACAATACTTATGAATATTAACATGTAAACACTTAAACCACTGGTAAAAAACAAAACGTATGTTTATACATAAACATAAGGTAAAATGTATATGAGAAAGCAGTAGTGGAACAAGTTACCTATATAATATACACAGTGTGTGTATGAAAATCCAATAAGATGGCCGTCTGTGAATATGAATAAATGTACAAAATGCATTTACTGTTATGCAATAAAAAGGATGCTGCCTGAACCACAATTTGACATACTTATTGGAACCATTTAAGGGCACATCTTAAATTGAGAGTCATTAAGACCCGGAAAAAATTCTGCCTTTAAGCGTAACTGCCACTTCAATTCCTTAAGTTGTAATCTACAGTCAGCATCTCGGGGGGGGGGGGGGATCTATCTGTTCAAGTACTATAAACTGAAAAGATTTGAAACCAATGCATGATGCACTATGTTTGCTGAGAGCATTTCCAAGGTCTTTGTTTCTAATAGCACCATAGTGCTCCTTCATTCTATCACTCAATCTCCGGACCGTTTTGCCTACATAAAAATTAGAACAGGTGGAACATACAGCGCAATATACAACCATACAAGAATTGCAGTCATCTCCTATCAAATAGAACAGTCATGTTACAGTGGGAACATGTAAGCTTTGCCTTTAAAAAATGTATTTACAACATACACATTTTCCACATTCTTCCATACCCTTGAAAGTTTTATCAGGTAATGCAGGTGTTGAACTGAATTATCATTTTTTTTCAAAAAACAATTTCAAAGTTCTGGTCCTCTTGTATGTAAACAATGGTGTAGAACCTAAAGTATTCCTAATGTTAGGGTCACAAAGTAAAATTTTCCAATTGCCAAGTAAAACATTTCTCAAGTTGTTTAAATCCCTACACATGGGTAAAGAAAAGCTGAGAGTGTGGGAAGAATCAATTGTTCCTTTATGTGTAGGAGTAAATCCATGTATAATAATCTACTTGAACTTGGTGAGTCTATCCATCGTGACCTGAGTTCTAATAGAGTTGATCAAAGATTGAAGGGTAGTTTTTTTGAGAAAATAACAGTTAAGAAATTACACTCATTCTCATAAGCTTCATTATTGCTGGATAATCTGGAAACTCTGAATTGACTTTTTACTACATTTTTCTTCATGAAAAACTGAGGAGAACTAAGTCTAATTATTCCTGAAGGTATATTTTCTGCGAATGGATGATTCAAAGCGATTATTGACTCTGTCGATAGCAATGTTAATGTCCAAGAAAGGAACATAATCCCCAAGATTTCCTATTACAAATTTCAGAAAACAATGCTTTCAGATAAACTGTCCACAAATAAAAGTAGTTGGTCCTTTGTACCCTCCCACAAGAAAAAAACTTCGTAAAACTTCATCATAAAATAACCAGGTAAATGAACCAAAGTGTCTGTGTCCCATTCAGTGAGAACAAGGTTAGCAAACGCAGGAGCCATCTTCGGCCACATGGCCACTCCTCTAACTTGGTGGTAAATGTGTCCATTAAAATGGAAAAAAATTATCCAATACAAGAGACATCAGTGTAGCCAAACTCTCCACCTGTTTTCTAGGAAACTTGGCATATTTGAGTAAAAAATGCTTAACACCATTGGTATGGGGAATGCTGGTATATAAGGCTACAATGTCTAATGTTACAAGTATGCAGTGAGACAAGTCAATATTAGTGTTGTGTAAAGTGTTCAAAAAGTCCCATGAGTCTTTAATATAGTGAGGTGTTGCTTGTACCAGTGGGTTGTATGAAGTCAGTGTATTCAGCAATATTTTCTGAATCTGAATGCGGGGTTCACAGAGTTCTTATGAAGGTTAGGAATACCAAATAACTTGCCTAGACAAGGATTTGTAGACAACATGAATGTAAATTCTTCATCCGAAATGTACCTATTGTCCTTTTAAATATTTCAGTGTATTGTCAATGTGTTCAAACTGTGAGTTGACAGTGACCAAGGATACTTTCTCATAGAAGTCTTCATTCAGTAATTCAGAATTAATCTTCTCAACATAGGTGTTGTGGTCCATAACTACTACTCCTGTTCCTTTATCTGCTTTCATCACTCTTAATGAGGTATCATTAGACAGATCTAATAAAGCTTCCTTTTCTTTCCTTAAGTTGAACCATTTGAAATCTGCTTTGGTTTTTAAAGTATGTCTAAAGTCGTCTTCACACACTCTGAGGAATGTGGATAGGGTGTTAAGAGGTGGATTGATTAAGCTTTTTTTCTTTAGGGTAGTACTATAACCAGAAGTACTACTGATTTGTGAAATATAGCTAGACTGAGAAACTTGTGTGTTATCTGTGATGTCATCATCAAACAAAAGTTTAAGATTCAGTTTTCTAATGTATAATCTCAGTTCAAGTAACACATTGGCTACATCAGTCCTCTGTGAGGGAATAAACGTGAACCCTTTTTTCAATACATTTAAGTGATCATTAGATAAATTTCTAGTTGACAAATTGAACACCGACACCAAATTACCATTAGATGAGGAAATGTTATTGTTCCTAATGTCTTGATGCGTCAGTGTGCTGGTGTTGCAGGAAGAATCCAAAGTAATGCTTGTGACACAATCTTTATTGCTATCAGAGTCTCTAATGTTGACCAATAATGTGATGTGAAAACACAGAAGGTGGTTTATCAGCATTATCTATCTGCAACTGAATCTCGTAACCATGTGTCTTGGAGGTAATTGAGAAAATCTTCCCCCTCTTCCTCTCCCTTTCCCTTTTATTGTCTATGGGATTTTTTGAGGAGTTATACCTGTGGTTTCCCTGGCAGGTGTGTATCTTAATTCTAAAAAAGGACGAAGCAGTAGGATGGAAATCATTACTAGGGGTAGCACTGGTATTACCTGTGGTATTTGAACTTGTATGACTAGTCATGTTTGCATGAGTAGGTGAATTACTTCTATTCATAGTCAGGAAAATTCTGGAGTGAGGGTGAGATTCCTCCACTGGTGACGTGATGGTGGCAGAAAAACCTATATTATGGTTCACCAAGGAGTCAGTGTTAGCACTATTAATGTTGTTTACATTGTGGTGTCCATTAGCAATGGGATAAGAAAAATTCTTATTTCCTAAACCATTAAATCTGTTGTCTGACCGAGATATTTTATCTGAAAATTCATTGGAGTTATTGTTGGAATGGAATTCTGTTTGTCTAATCCTATTACAATAATTTCTATTACCGAGATTACCAGTAAGGTATTCTACTGTAAATCTATTGGGTACATTCCTTCTGTTGTCGGTGTAACTTCTTTTCGGTTATTGTAGTTGTAAAATAGGTGTGTGCCAAGTCCCTCTGAAAAATCATTGGAAAATGATGGTCTTGTAGGATAGGCAAAACCTCCTTGATATTGTTGCTGATCTCTTTTTAATTTATTCTTTTTTCTATTAAAGTGGCAGTGTATCTGGTGATTATAGGAAGTACGGAATCATATAAAGGTTTGTAAATACAAAACTCTGGGAGACTGCAGATATTCTCATTCAGAGTGGAAATCTCTGAGCTCATCATGTGTGTGTGTGTGTGTGTGTGTGTGTGTGTGTGTGTGTGTGTATGTATGTATATATATATATATATATATATATATATATATATATATATATATATATATAATCATAACTCTGAAACTTGAACTATAACACTATAAAAGAAAAAAACTTAAAAACTCACTATATGATACTGAAAAAATCAAACTAAGAGCCTGAAAATGCGCTTCATCCAGTTTAATGTGCTGGACTTCCTTAGAATGTAATATTACACCAAGATTCCCGTATATATAGCACAAATGAATTCTATAACATCATAAAGTTCCGGCCAGTGTAGAACTAAATTTTAAATTTAACAACCATGTTAAATGGGAATACTTATGAATAATGCATGTAAACTAATGTCATTATATAGGAATAATATGGAGCAGATAGAAAACAAATAAATTGGGGCTAGGTAACTGTATAATATATTACTAGTAAAAAATATAGAGTTCACAAATAGAGAGTACCACTAAAGTAAATGAGTACACTTAACTGCGCCATTTTAAAACACCTGATGTTTAAATGTTCATTCAAGCCCGGTGGGGTCTCAGCGTTCAACAGCAATTGCCATCTCAGTTCTTTTACTTCCAAGAGTATCTTTATCTCCAAAGAACAGAGGGACATAATCCAGAACCAAAAATTTAAACTGATCAACAGTATTACATATACTATTGTGTCTGGCTAGTGCATAACTATAATTAGCTTTTCTAATTGACCCATAATGTTTAATTCTTGTACTCAGTCTTCTAATAGTCTTACCTACATAGAAGGCTGAGCAAGAGATACAAACTGCGGCATAAACAACATAAAATAGATGCTTTAAAGGTGTAGGAAACTCCTGTATTAATCCGTTTACAAGAAATGCAGCTACCACAAGTGAACATCCCTTTGTTGGAAACAGTTTGAGGGGAAGTAATTAAAAGAGGGGGGTCTCTATTCTCAAATAACAAACGTAGGGGTTTGAATTTTTTGTGTGAAAAAATAGGGTAAGTACCTAATTTTTGATTAACATCTTGGCTGGAAGTTAGAATGTCCCAATTATTGAAAAAAACTTTCTTAATAGCAGCAGCATCCCTGCAAATAGGGACGGGAAATGCAGTAAATCTATCAACTTTATTATTGTGAATATTATTATTGTAGATGTTATTAGTACTCATGTTGCTAATAGACTTGAGATTAGAATGCATACTAATGGAAATATCAGACTCCAAAGTATCATCCAATACTTTAAAGGGGGGGCTAATGATATTAGAAGCCAGCCCATGTATAATAATTGGAGGAAATTTTTCATATCTCAAATCAGTAATTTCTTTACAAATTGAATGTAAAACAGATAGTGGATAGCCTCTGTTCTGTAAGAAATTGGAGAAAATAAGACATTCGTTAAGGAAAGTAGCGTCATCTGAAATGAGCCTAGATAATCTAATAAATTGGCCTCTAGCCATATTATGTTTGAAAAAAGTAGGGTGCATACTACTATATAATGCAAATTATTTCTAAAGGTATCCTTTCTATAAATAGAAGATGTCCAAGAAGCTGAATTCTGATTATGATTAATCAGTACATCTAAAAAATTAACTTGTAGCCCCATACCAGACACTTTAAAGCTTAAAAATGGAATGGAGTTAGTGACTGCAGGAATTCAGAAAATTGTAATTCACTACCTTCCCATATAAAGAAGAGATCATCAATATATCTCTTGTATAGAAAAACATGACGAAACCCTGGTAAGTTGATTAAGGTATTGGTTTCCCACCATGCAAGAACTAAGTTGGCAAAGGATGGGGCAAGTTTGGCTCCCATGGCTACCCCTTTAGTTTGGTGGAAAATTTTATCTGTAAAATAAAATAAATAAAATTTTAAAACTAAAGAAGTCAGAGTACAAATAGTGTCTATTTTATCCTGTGAAAAAGAAGAGTGATTATTCAAGTACTTACATAAATAAAGAATCCCTGTATCATCTGGGATGTTAGTATATAAAGATTCAACATCTAAAGTTATCATAAAGAAAGGAGGAGGGGGTTTTAAGTATAATAGGTTAAGGAAATCCCAAGAATCCTTTAAAAAATAGGGGGACTTCATGACTATTGGGTCAAATAATAAATCAATAAATTCAGCAATGCCCTCAGTTTTGGTTCTTTTCTTTGGTATAATATGTCTGAAAGGGGGGTTAATTTTGTCTTTCTGAATTTTCGGGATGCCAAAGAATTTTCCTAGTTGTGGGTTATTCACAGTAATAAAAGAAAGTTCTATATCCGAAATAAAATTATTCTTATGTAAATCAGATATAGTCTTATCTATCAATTTAAAGGCTCTATTGACTTCAACAAGAGAAGATGGCGAGTACTTGTTACTTAAATCATGAAGTAAAATGTCAACATAGTTTGATTGCTCCATTAACACAATACCCGAGCCTTTATCGGCTCTCATAATTCTAAGAGATTTATCAGAAATAAGAGAATTTAAATCCAGTAGTTGTTGTTGGGACAAATTAAACCATTTAATAGAACTTTTCTTGGATAGAAGTGAACGTAAATCTTTTTCACACAGCTTTGAAAAAAATATGTAATGTGTTACAAAGTGGAGGATTAATTAAACTTCTAATAAATGGTAATTTATATTGTGGTGCATCTAAATGGTAATTTATATTGTGGTGCATCATTAGTAATATTACTATCTATATCATCCTCTAAATCAATTTTGTCATCATAATGTAACTATTTAAGATTTAACTTCCTTACATATAATTTCAAATCAATTAACAGAGAAGAAATGTTAGCTCTAAAAGCAGGGATGAATGAAAACCCTAACTTTAATAAGCAAATGCTGCTATTAGACAGAAACCTATTAGTTAAGTTAAAAATTTCTATGTTAGAACAATCTCTGGTATCTATGGAAATGTTTGAAGCTCCAGAATAGGAATTAAGTGGTGGTAGTCATCGTTGGGAGATTCTTTTTGGTCTACCTCTAGGCTGGTTTCTAATATTAAAGTCAACAGATCTAAGAGCAAAGTTCCTGGTGGCATAAGGACTAGGAGGTTGACTGGTAGTACTATTTCTAAGATTAAAAGAATGCCACCTGCCCCTAAATGGAATTCTAGATCCTCTGCCCCTAGTATGGGTAAATGGTATGCCCATATAACCAATTGGGGAAGGTGTGTTAGTAAAATGTGCTGAAGCAGTAACTGTGGGAGTAATAATTTCCGTAGTCTGAATATTATGAACGGATGCAGGAATTGGAATATTATCTATATGAACAGTATCCTTAAAAGCATCATTAACATGGTTATCAATCATGCTAGGGATAATATTAGTAGGACCTGAATCATTATGAAATTAAATGGGCTGAGTTACTGCTGGTGAGACTGAAACTATGGCAGGAATAGGACTAACATAAACAGTATAAGCAGCCTGTGGTATGGATTGGCTATATATATATATATATATATATATATATATATATATTGGATATATATGTGTGTGTGTGTGTGTGTGTGTGTGTGTGTGTATGTGTATATATGTATGTGTATAGATATATAGATTCACTTTATAACCTCGAAATGCTGAAATATCGAATTTCAGTATCTCGAGACTACAAAACCGAATCCACAAAACACCGACAAACCGCGAAACCACATAACCGAAAACACCACACACACTACACTAAACATACAACAAAACACCCACATCACAACATAAACAAAATAAAAACACACAACTCGCACACACATAAGCAGGGGCAAGCCCTGCACCCCACCCCTACTTATATATACTAACTCCGAGATTGCACAAACACAACACAAGCTCACTCACGCACATTCTCCAATCCCTCACACACACTCTAACTCCCACTCAAAACCCTTACAAAACACTCACTTACCTGACATCCTACATCCAAACGCGGCACCGTGCACCAACAAAACACAAACCCGGACATTACATAGCGCAACTTCATAACCGCAAATTCGACATTTTCGACATACATCAAATTCGCGATTATGAACGTTCGCTATTTTGAACATTCGACTTTATAGCTTTGAGATGCTGAAATTCGACATTTCAGTATTTCGATGTTATCAAGTGAACCCATATAAATACATATATATATATATATATATATATATATATATATATATATATATATATATATATATGTATATATATATATATATATGTGTGTGTATGTATATATATATATATATATATATATGTATATATATATGTATGTGTGTATATATATATATATATATATATATATATATATATATATATATATATATATATATATATATATATATATATATATATATAAGTGTATTACTCATTTACTTCTATTAAGTAAAAGCTAAAAAAAAAAAAACTTAAAGCAATTCTTGAACGCAGAAATAATGCCCTAAACCAGAAAGAATATCTACCGCAACAATTTTTTGGATTTCAATAGTCACCATCCGTTTTACATTAAAGGGAATGTCATATGCGGACAATTTATACGCCTTTCTAGGCTGGTCAGCGAGGATGTCAACTACAAACAAGAATGTAAAACTTTGACGGACCTGTTCTCGCAGAAACATTACCCTAAACAGTTACTCCATTCTATTGCAGAAGTGTCTGCAAACAGGCACACAAGATTTCAGCCGATTTTGAAATACGGCTTCTCTCGTATTACTCAGTCTGCTGCATCCACGGAAGACAGATCTTTAAGTTTCCCACTCCCCATTAGCAGACACATGAGAGCTTTGAGAAATATTCTTACCATTAACTGGAACGTTATTACTAGTTCAGACCCGCTGACCCTCTCTTTAGGAGAATCTCCGATGTTTTCTTACAAAAAAATGAGAACTTTGCGCAGTTCTTTTGAGAACAGGGATTCGCCTTTTCTCATTAAATGCGTAAAGAGTACCACAGAGCCCGCAGGCATGTTTTCCTGCGGTAAATGCATCTGCTGCCAATATGTTTACCTGAACAACACTTACTGTTTTAAACATAATAACTATATGAT
>NC_056739.1:1379103209-1379105709 GCF_019279795.1 Protopterus annectens
GGATTTAACATACAAAAGTCCCTCCTCATTGGGGATACAGGTAAATAGGGAGACAACATCCATTGTAATAAACATAGTATTCGATGTCCATACATAGTCTATCATTTCTGTATATAGACTAGTCAAGAAGTGTTCAGTATCACGTAATACGGTATTGCTCTGTGACAAATAGCTCTTAAGATGTTCATCTAGGTAGATTGAAACAGGCTCGGTGAGCCATCCTGCTCCTGACACGATAGGTCTTAATTCAGGGGTATGTGGATTCTTATGTATTTTAGGCAGGCCACTAATGAGAGGAATGACTGGGTAGTCTACCTGAAAGTAATTGAAGACGTCTTGATCTATCAAACCCAATAATTTACTTTCCTCAAGTGAATTGAAAATTCTGTGTTGAATATGGTATACATTCTCCAAATCAATCCTCTCATAAGAATCACTATCCAATAGCTCCAGCATCTTGAATTGATAATATTCACTGTCTAGAACTACTATAGGACCGCCTTTGTCCGCTGCCCTGATAACTATATTTTTGTTAGCACGAAGATCATGTAGTGCTGTGCGTTCACTTTGTGTGAGGTTGTTCTGCATCTGTTTATAAGGTTGGTCAAACAAATCATATATTCTCATTTCTACTGCTTTAACAAAAACTTCTAGATTCGGTTGCAAGTGAGGAGTAAATAAGCTTCTTCTTCTGAAGGATGGTTTATTTGTTGTTTCATTGTTATGATTGTCATGCAGTAATTTTAGTGCAACACGTCTAGAGAATAATCTAATAGATAGTAGAGCTTGGCTCACATCCATGTTGTCTGTAGGTATAAAAGACAAACCCTTATTGACTAGAGGATAGGGTGCCAAAATCTTGACAGTGTCTCTTGATGGAAATTCTGAGGTGGATCTTTCCTTTTCGCACCCCGGTTTATTTCTAGGTCTAACGACCTCTTTCGTCCCGTTCTGATGACTTTGCCAACAATAATGTCTTCGTGTGGCCTAGGAACAGAATGAACAATGAACATCCACAGACCACTAATAACAATTCCAACACTATGAGAACCAGATTCCAACCGGCTCCTCGAGGAGATCAGCATGGCCAATCTAACAGCAACAAATGGAGATCTGCTGCTATATCGACAACGGAAAATAATGCAGCATCCAGAAATAATGAAATACAAAGTGTAGTCCAACAGCACAACTCGAAGGACACACAACTTCAAGGTGCAACCCATAGTGATGTACCCCTCCAACTAGATGTTACATCTCCGCCAGCATCGTCCTCTGTATATACTACCCCGATGGAAGAAGTATTGACTGGTACCTCTGGGGCATGTAACCAAGAATTGAATAAGAATAGAAATCGTCCGGATGTTCCTAATACTTCCACCTTCTCCAATGTTGTACGTAGAAAAATAGAATTGGGTGATCAGAGCAAAATGGATTTTCCGCTACCCATCAGAACGGGACGAAAGAGGTCGTTGGACTTAGAAATAAACCGGGGTGCGAAAAGGAAAGATCCACCTCAGAATTTCCATCAAGAGACACTGTCAAGATTTTGGCACCCTATCCTTTAGTGCATAATATTTCTAGGTATAATTTAACAGACTCAGAATTATCCCTTATCAATAAGGGTTTGTCTTTCATACCCACAAACAACATGGATGTGAGCCAAGCTCTACTATCTACTCGGCTATTCTCTAGACGCGTTGCATTAAAATTATTGCATGACAATCAAAACAATGAAACAACAAATCAACCATCCTTCAGAAGAAGAAGTCTATTTACTCCTCATTTGCAACCGAATCTAGAAGTCTTTGTTAAAGCAGTAGAAATGAGAATATATGACTCGTTTGACCAACCTTATAAAAAGATGCAGAATAATCTCACACACAGTGAACGTACAGCACTACATGATCTTCGTGCAAACAAGAATATAGTCATCAGGGCAGCGGACAAAGGCGGTCCTATAGTAGTTTTAGACAGTGAATATTACCAATTCAAAATGCTAGAGCTATTGGACAGTGATTCATATGAGAAGATTGACTTGGAGAGTATATACCATATTCAACATAGAATTTTCAATACACTTGAGGAAAGTAAATTATTGGGTTTGATAGATCAAGACATCTTCAATTACTTCCAGGTGGACTACCCAGTCATTCCTCTCATTAGTGGCTTGCCTAAAATACATAAGAATCCACATACCCCTGAACTAAGACCTATTGTGTCAGGAGCAGGATGGCTCACCGAGCCTGTTTCAATCTACCTAGATGAACATCTTAAGAGGCATTTGTCACAGAGTAATACTGTACTACGTGATACTGAACACTTTTTGACCAGTCTATATACAGAAATGATAGACTATGTATGGACATCGAATACTATGTTTGTTACAATGGACGTTGTCTCCTTGTTCACCTGTATCCCCAATGAGGATGGACTTGTGTATCTTAAATCCTTTATATCTAGAACAGAAAACAGCAATATATCAAGAATTGATTTTTTATGT
>NC_056739.1:1379118209-1379120709 GCF_019279795.1 Protopterus annectens
CTCAAGGGACTTCGCCTGGCCTTTACAGAGTCGGTTCCCGGCAGAGGGGGAACAACAATGGTAGGCGCCGCCCTAGAGGCAGAGGTCCATAGAACCAGAACAATCGAGAAATGTCCGATAAGCCCTTTCAGCATCCCTGAGGTGTTGCCCGACTGCCCATCTTCGGAGGCAGTCGGAAGATTGTCACTGTACCCAGAAGCCTGGCTATCCTTGACACAAGACAAATGGGTACAGTCCATCATTTCCGAAGGTTATTCTATTCCCTTTCTTCGTTTTCCAAATCAGTCAAAAAAATCCCTTCCAGATGTTCCACCCGCTCAAAGGGATATAGCAGCTTTGGAAATTTCAAAACTGCTTGCAAAAAGAGCTATTCAGCCAGTGCCAGCAGACCAACTGGGATCGGGAATCTACTCAAGGTTCTTTTTAGTTCCAAAGAAAACAGGGGACTGGAGACCAATTTTGGATCTCAGTATCTTGAACAGATCGGTCAAGAAAACAAGATTTCGGATGGTCACGCTGCAATCCATTCTTCCCCTATTGGGAAAAGGAAACTGGATGTGCTCTATAGACCTGCAGGGCGCGTACTATCACATAAAATGAACAGGCGCTCAGAGATTCCTCCGCTTCAGGCTGGGAACCAGTCATTTTCAATTCAGGGCCCTGCCCTTTGGTCTCACTGCCCCGGTGTTTACCAAATGCATGGCAGTGGTAGCTTCTCACCTGGGGCGACAAGGATTCCAGATGTTTCCATATTTGGTGGACTGGCTCCTCACAGCTCCCACCAAGCATCTCCTTCTGATGGCCAGAGATTACACTTTTGGCGTCTGTCAACAACTGGGTATCTCAATAAGTGCGAAAAGTCTGTTTTGTCGCCTTGTCGTACTATTACCTACATAGGCGCAAATTTAGATACTGTAAACATGTCTGCAACACTAACGAACCAAAGGATATCAGACATTCAAAAATTGGTATCACTACTTCTCAACAACAACAGAGCCAAAGCCAGGTTAGTTCTAAAGGTGTTGGGAATCATGGCAGCGGCCATACCCCTCCTTCCATTGGCCAGATACCACATGCGGATCCTTCAGTGGATGCTTTTTTTCTCAATGGTCATACCAGGAACTTCCAATGTCTCACACCATTATGATCACGCAAGCGTGCAAAAAGCATCTCATGTGGTGGATGTCTTCCCCCCAGCTCCTGTTGGGGAGACCATTTGTTCCACCTCCTCTGGTTGCTACTCTGACAACGGATGCCTCCCTGATCGGGTGGGGGGGGGCATTATCAGGGCAGGACAGTCCAGGGCACATGGCAACCTAACGAATGCCACTTGCACATAAATGTTCTGGAGATGAGAGCAGTGCTTTTAGCGTTGCAAGCCCTTCAAGACTCTCTGGCCATGGGAGCGGTTGCAATCCAGGCAGACGATTTGGCTGTAGTGTGGTACATCAACAAACAAAAGCGGAACCAGATCATACCCCTGTGTGAGAAGCACTCAGACTGTGGCAATGGGCGATTTCTTCTCAGCGTTTTCTGATAGCAACACACATCCCGGGAAGTCCAATCACATTGCGGACAAGTTGAGCAGAGCTATTCTCATGCCTCACGAGTGGTCTCTGAAAGACTCTCCAGTCAGACAAATTTTTCTCAAGTGGGGTCAGCCTTGCTGCGGTGCTTTTGCCACTCCCCAAAACAGCAAGTGCAGAGAATACTTCACTCTATTCCCTTTACCAGGCCAGCCCAGCAGGGACGCTAGTCAAGTTTGGCCCCGGGACTTCTGTATGCATTTCCTCCTTTCCCACTGATCTCTCAAGTAATACAGCAAGCTATCGCTCAGAAGGCCTCATTGATCCTCATTGCTCCTTACTGGCCTCGACAAGTGTGGTTCCCCTTTCTGCATCGATTTCTTTTGGAGGGACCGTGGAATCTGGACCTAGTTCCAGATCTTTTGATCCATCAGTCGGGTCAGTTTCATCGCTCCCTCCCCTCTCTGAACCTCACTGCTTGGTTCCTCCACTTCCAACCGTAGCCAGGCTTCCTCAATTATCTCACTCTGTTAGAGATATTTTGATAGCTTCCATAAATCTTCCACTCGAAAGATTTATTTGAGTAAGTGGAAACTTCTCATATTGGGCACAAGGAAAGGACATAGATCCTTCCACCGCTTCCATCTAACTAGTCTTTGATTTTGTTGCCGAACTCTTGCATGCAGGTTCATCTCCATCTACTCTTAAGTTCCAATTGGCAGCTATTTCTAATTTCCATGTGGGTATTTCTGAATCTGCCCTAATGTCCCTAAACTCTGCAAAGCCATTTTGAAAGGAGTTTTTCTTCTCAGACCTCCTGTAAGAAATCCTCCTTCTCCTTGGGACCTAAATTTAGTTCTTGCTTCTTTGATTCTTTCCCCTTTCGAACCTGCAGCTTCATGTTCCTTAAAGTTATTATCATGGAAAACTCTCTTTCTGGTGGCTATCACATCAGCTAGAAGAATTTCAGAACT
>NC_056739.1:1379128209-1379160709 GCF_019279795.1 Protopterus annectens
ATCTGTGGATATTGGAGACCTGATGGGGTTGTAATTTTCACTTAGTGTGTCTGCTAGTAGATCAACAATTAGACTTCTTATTTGTTACTGTCCTGTAGATTGTATCTAGATAGGGATGTAGTTTAAATCTCACAGTGGTAAATGTGTGTTTGTGTGATGGGGTGGGACTATAGAGTCAGGTAAGTATAACCACAGTCACGACTGTGCACAATTGACTTCAGCCCTGTGGAAACATTGAGGTGTAGGTAGATATAATGGCAAAGGTGTTTACCTCACAGACACAAGGTACAGGTTTGATTCTCCCTTTGAAAGGCAAATTGGCTTGGCATAATATGGCCCAAAAGGGCAGCTAGCCTAGTACTTAACATATGAACCTGTACTATAATGTGTTCTGGGTCCGAGTATGTGATCTAATTTACTGTTAAGTCTGCTCAGTTGTTTCTGAGCTTTTTAGCATAGTTAATGAAAGCCTTGTAGGGTGGCTGTTTGCATGGCATATGTAGTGTTTTTGATTTCATCAGGGTCTAGAGTTCCGTGTTCAGTTTAAAGAAAAACATTTTTGTATCTTGAAGGTTTTTTTTTTTTTGCTGTTTATATTAGGGTTTGACCATAGGGATTTATTTTAGAATTTGACATTGGGCTCATTTCTGAGCAAGACAGCTGTGCCTTTTACAATATTTACATGCGCATATAATTTGTCAGTAAAGGATTTTGCAGAAGGAGTGGGGTTCATACCTCTCGTCCTCTTAGAACATGAGATCTGAAGAAAGCCAAACATACTAGTTAAGTTTATTACCACTGGAACTCTTACATGTGCACCTCACCTTAAACGAGGCATGGTAGCATATCCTTGCAACCTATAGGTCCCCTTCATGTTCCAGGACACCCGTATTACCTATCTCAATGTACTAGAGTCCCTCACTATTCAACCCAATGTGATATTCATGGGGGGATCTTAATTACCCCTCTATAGATTGGGAATCCTACACCACTTCTAATGCACAAGCCCAGCAATTCCAAAACTTTACTACCAGCATCCTGAAACAGTTGGTCCATTCTCCTACCTTGAACTTGTACTGACTGGCATGTGGGGGGGGGGTACCGACTGGCATGTGGGGGGGGGGGCAATGTTCCTCACCCAGTGTAATATCTTTGCTCATCAAATCTGACCATAAGCAGTATTGCTTGAAATAAAAATTAAATCCAGGGATCCAGCAGAACCAAAAACCTTTAGGAACCTCTCTCTACTAAGCAATATCTTGGCTAAGTTCCAAGTACCCTCAAACCTGGTCGACACCATAGCATACACTGAGCTATTTACAAAATCTTTGTACAGCCATATTGATAGCTGAATAGACTGAGCTGTGCTCATTCCTATTAACAGTAAGACAAACTGCAAAGACAAGCCACACTGGTGCAATTGTGCAATCTGTTATAAAACAAAAGAAATAAATCTTGGCCAAAAGTGGGAAGAACAAAGCCATATGTGCTAAATGTCCCCTGACCAACATAAACACGTGGCTAAGAGGGTTAATTTATATTTCAAAGGCTAAATTTGAATAAAAAATAGCTTTTCAGAGAGAGAACAATCACAAAGCTTTTACAGCTATGTCTGTAATTTCATAGGAAATCCACAGCAATGCCTGGATCTTGTTGAAAATGGCATCATCCACATTGAACTGGAGGTCTCTGCTAACTTCGAACCTTTTGAATGACAGGTTCAGCTCAAATTTCTGCCCCCCACAGGTCATCAGTATACTTTCCGAGGCCAAAAACACTGCATCGATGGGCTAGATAACGTCCTGGTATGTTTAATAAATAGCATGAAATACGTCTAGTCCACTTGAATCACTTTTCATCTGGAGCCTTCAGTCAGGGTTTTGTGCCGAAGGAATGGAAGATGGCTACAGTCATTCCTCTATCACTGATCTGGTTATCTACAGGCCCATACGTCTTACTAGCCTCATATGTAAGGCCATGAAAAGAATTATTGTGGCTATGATAAATGAGGGCATGGGTAACCTGCAAATGTTGGACCCATCACAGTTTGGCTTTGTTAAAGGAAGGTCATGCCTATTAAATCTAGTGGACCTTTTTTTTGAGACGGTCACCAAAGCATTGGATTTGAGAGAGATTGTGCACACAGCTTACCTCAACCTGGTCAAGGCTTTTGATACAGTACCTCACTCAGGCATTATAGACAAGCTTACTAATTTTGGTATAAACCCTTTTATCACTTGCTGGATAGCCAACTGTCTCACTGATAGGACCCAGGGGGTCAAAATAGATGTGGCCACCTACACTAAGAGGCTAGTCACTAGTGGAGTTCCCAGAGCTCGACACTGAGCCTGCTCCTTTTTGGCATCTGTTTCTCTGAAATGGAAGCAAATGCTTAAGGTTTATGGTTGACTAAGTTTGCAGATGATTACAAACTGGGGGTCAGCATCGACTCCCTTGCAGACACTAGCATTCTTCAAGAAGGTCTATCTGACTAACAAATGGTGCTAAAGCCATGGTCTTATACTCAGTGCCAAGACATGCATAATTGTATTATTTGGGAAGTCAACCATCCTGGCTAATTGCCATGTTGATAATACACCTCTAAGAGTCGACTTAGTGGTCAGGGATCTGGGTATGCATGTAGACAGCCTTAACTTCGACCACCATGTGGCTGCAGTGGTGAGGGAAACCCTTTTATGTTGTGCAACTATAAGAGCATGGCATCTAGGTCCAAAGAGGCCATTATCTCTCTGTACTCTGCTCTTATCAGACAAATCCTAGAGTACAGTGCTCCCTTTGCTATGCACCTGACCAGGCAAATACAGCAACAAGAGTGACCTCAGAGGTTTCTTACAAAAAGAATACAAGATGTAGCAAACCTGCCTTGTGTAGAGCGCCTTAAAGCACTTTCTCTCTACTCTGTCTTCTGTAGACTGCCGAGGGGTGATCTATGCCTGGCTTGCAATGCATCTGCAAACCCCACGCTTACGAATCGTCTACATATTCGCAAGTCAAAGAATACCAGAAATACTAAGTCTAGGGACCTGAATATTTGTCTAACTTAAACAGAACATGCTGACTGAGACAGGTATGTGTTAGAGACTGCCCCTCCTGTGGGACAGGCTTCCCATCCATTTGAAGCTGAGTTTGCATATTGCCCAGTTTAAGCACAACCTAGACCAGTGGATGAGGAACAGGAAATTTACACCTGGCCTGGCACCCATGTCCCTTATGGATAGAGGTAGCTTATAAATACCTGTCTCTCTGTCCTGTGTGATTACAGGACATTATTATTCTTTCAGGGAAACTTGGCTATGCTTAGAAATGCCCGCCGGGTCATTAGTCTAGTAACAGTCTATGAATCTGTAATGGGGGGGGGATTAAAGGCACAAAATTATGGATACATTTTAACTATTGCTCTTATAAAGTTAGAAATTTGATAGAATAAAAGGTTTTGTCTCTCATACAGTTTCTGAATAATATGAAGTCTGAAAGTCAAATGTTTCTTATTTAATAAAGTCAATCCTCACTGATTTGCCAGAAAACCACAAATTTTGTGAAGAACAGACCAAAAATATGAAGCAAAAATCAGGAAATGCTGTGACAGTCTGGACATTTTGAGAGGTGTGCTGGGGCTGTCAAGATGGAGGGGTCTTTTGAAATTAACCATGTCATCACTCAGTTTTAATAGATAAGCCTTTGCATAATTTCTGAATACTGATATACTGAAAGTTGCTTCAATCTTCAGTCGTATGGAGAATATGAATGACTTGTGGCATACCTTTCAACTGTCCAGATTTTTGCAGAATGTTCGTATCTTAGACTAATATTTTTGGTCAGTTCTTTATAAAATTTGTGGTTTTCTGTCAAATCATTGAGGATTGAAGTAATTAATGACATATTTGAGTTTCTTACTTTATATCCTTCAGAAAATGCATGTTATTGCACAAATCTGTCACTGTAGTGACTTTCTAATTTATAAGGGCAACATTTAAAATGTCCCTATTTTTGTGCCCCCAAGGTTGAGCGTTATTATTTGTGGTCTGATATGACCATAGAGGAAGTTACAGTTGTTGGAGAGTAACGCTGCCCCATATTGGTAAGGACCAAATCTCATTGCTTTTTTTCATCGACTAAGTTCATTGACTTTTTTATTGTCATTTATATGTATCTATTGATTTGCCATGATACCATCCTGTCTAATGACATGTTATCCCATAACGATAGGATGATTATTATTCAGATGCAGAAAGCTACCCATGTCTACCTGAACAAGTTCAATAATCCTCTTCTGCATAGTACATTTTACTGGTGACACTAATGTTTCTGTACTTCACAAAGGAAGCAGTAGACTCTCTGCTGTGGATAGGAACAGCTTTAGATCATTGCCATAGCTTGTGAACAAGCCCTGAAGTGGAAGAGAAAATTGTACAGCACTAATAAAACTTGCTAGAATTATATTTGCATCCAGGGAACTATGTTCTTCTTTGTGCTAGTGCTGTCTTACTAATGAGGGCATTACTCTGGGGGTGGGTGCAGTGCTCCTCCATGTTTGTGAGTACTATGTCAAGGGTATTTGAGCCCCTAGTGGGAGTGCAGACCAGCTGTTTCAGAGCATTTGTAATGACTAAGTCCAGGAATCTCTGAGCCTGTGTGTTAGTGGTCAAATATATTTCCCATTTTGTGGAGTGGTAGTTGAAATTGCCCAAGAATAGTGTGTTGGGCTGAGTGTTAAGTACTTCTGGTAACTTCAGGTATGCAGAGTAGTTTTCATGGTTAATGGTTGGGGCCTGTAGTTGGCAATGATACGGTGTGGGATTTTGCCTATGGTCAGCTGGGCATTTGAATGCCTCAAGCGAGTCATCCTGCTTTACATAAAAAGCGATCATACTTCTAAACTGGCAAACGGAAACAACCCCCCCCCTTTTCAGAGGGTGGTCTGAATGTGTGGTAGGCATTGTAGCCTTGCACTACAGGAGTGCTTTCCACAGCCTTGAACCACATCTGTGTAACTGTGCAAACATCAGCATTCTCCATGGCAGGGAGGGCTTCCAGGAGCACAGTTTAAGACTCCTAACACTGAGCAGCAGTACCTTCAACTTACCATTAGAAGAAGTTATGCTGATAAGTGTCTTGGTTGGACACTGCTTAAACAAGGCACTACGAGAGTGGTGAATGCCCTGGCCAGTATTCGAAAGTGCCTAGTGGCGACAGGTGCAGACCAGCTCTGCAAAGCGGCGTAGTCTGTCAGTCATATTTTTCCAGGCTAGCAAATAATGGATTCCCTTGAAATGACACCAGTAGCTAAGCTAATTATTGAAGTCATTCATTTTCTGTATGTATTGTGGTATCATTCTTGGTAAGGTAGAATGCTGCTTAATGTGAGGCTTATACCCGCCTGAGATGCGTATTCAGAGAGGTCCATTATATGTCTTCATATAGTTCAGGGAGGTACATCTCCGGTCATTTACACCCATATGGACTGTGACCGAGTCATACTGGTACTTCTCTCAATGTCCTGTAAGCCTGTGTGATCTGGAGAGTCCTAGCCTCTGACAGGCTACTGACTGTAACCTTGTGTTTATCTAACCTGGTGAGGGGGGTGTCCATGTGCTCATGATGGAGTCTCCTATGACCAAGATGTTTGAATGTGTGGTGTTTTGCCTTAGGGGCTTGCTTGTGGAGACACTGATGTGTAGTTTTATGTGTAGTCATTGGTGTTGACTTGGTTTTGTTTGCATGTGTTTTTTGAGAGCAGGTATGAGTATGGTAGGCCTCTGAGGTTTTGATAAGTTACGTGCGAGTACTTCATATGTGGGTTTGTGTGTCAAGACCTTATTTAGTGAGGGAAATGATGTGCATGTGCTGCATTTGTTTGTCATTTGATTTGACAGTGTGTGAGTAATGTCTCAACTTTCATAATGTAACTACATCTCTGACATACTGTTTGTTAGTTTCAGGATTAAGTGGTTGTCAGTATACATAAGACAATTGCTACATTGCCTCACGATGTCCATGTCCACCAGGCTGGCCACAGGGATAGCAGGAAAGTGCCTATCCATGGTATCAGTTTTTTTGTAGTGCGAGTTTAATCTGGGAGAAGAATGTGGTGATTAACTGGACTGAGATGATAGCACACAGATGAAGAATGGGTGCTTTACTCTTCATGAACTGTAGCTATTCAACAAGGTGATGCTGCTCTGCATGCAACTCAGATGCTCCCAGAGCAGAAGGGGGACTTGGGATGGATGCAGAGATCGTTATTCTAAGGGAAATTTTAACTTGTTAGTGTTTGCGTCTATACAGGGCACTGCTAATCACCACTGTGCAGAGAGCAGACTAGTGCAAATACTGGGCTTATAAAGAATCTAAGAAACATGTTTTACAACATCAAGATCTACAGACAAATCAGGAAAACACGCAATAAGCTTTCAGCTAGAAGCACCCATTTCAGATAGATTTGCTGCAGCACACGCTTGCCACCACAGTGCAATCAGAAAACCTCTTAAATGTAAAAATGCTGGTTTTAGATCTCAGATGCAGGGAAGCCACACAATCTAGATACTACCATGCTGTAAAACTAGCAGACACAAGTTAATTAAGTACTACAGCAGCAGTGGAAACAGTTCAGCCTTGAAACTGTACTAAATTAAGAGAAATGTAACCGTTAATACAAGATTCTTCTGATTATTTTATTGTATTTCATAAGTGCCAAATGATACTTATTTACATTCTTTTAGTAGAAGATGGCTTTAGATGCAGCAGATTCAGTGCAAATCTCAGGAGAAGTATGCTCAACCAAGAGCAGCTCTGAGGATTTGAGCACAAATCCACACAAACATTGGGCGTATATACAATCGGAAAAACAAGTTTTACAACAGCAAGGCCTACGGATCAATCGGAAGACATACAATAGGCTTTTATCCAGCAGCTCTAAACTCATACAGGTTTGCGACAGCACACTTCTGCCACAACAGTGTAGTCAGAAAATCCTGTTAATGTAAAAATGCTGGTTTTAGAACTCGGGTGCAGGGAAACCACAAAATCTAGGTACTACTGTCCTGTAAAACTAGCTGACACAATGTAATTAAGTACTACAGCAGCAGTGGAAACACTTCAGCTTTGAAACTCAAGAAATGTAACCGTTAGTACAGAATTCTTGGTAAGAGAGACAGATTTCTCCCCTCAGATGTCTATAATATACTGAGTAAAGGAATTTCCAGCCTGTCTTAATGGCTCAAGCACTAAGAGTGAATGAAAATTGCTAAAATGTAAATTGCATGAAAAGGCCTGTGATCTTTTTGATTATGAATGTTAGGGTCTCTTAATTGTTTGATATGTTTAGTGAAATTAAATCCTGAAGGGAGTATTGTACTCTGTAACTGGTGTGATCAATGCTGAGTATAAGGAAGTGGTTACCTCTTTAGACCTTGAAGATGGTCCTTTTGCAATTATCTGTGCTAAATAAAAGGATTTTTTTTTGACAGTCATGGTCAGGTGATGGTCAAAAAGAGACTTGTTAACCAGGTTTCTAGGTCTTTGACTACATTTTCATTTTGTAGTGGTGTGTTGTCTATACAGTATGATGTGGGGAGCAGTTTATCAAACGTGATGAGACTACACCTTTTAGTATTTGGAGACCATTCTAGTATACCAAGCATGAAGTTTTGCTAGAGAGAGTTCATGCAGGTGGATTTGGCTAACAGAGTGACATAAGAAGAGTTCTCAGTTTGCATTCATCTGCAGACTTTGTTAGCCAGAGCTTTTGTTTCCCTGCTTGGAGATTTAAAATGTAAAGGCCAGAACGGAGAGATCCCAACACAGTTAACTAAGGGGCACCATTGAGATCATACATTCTGATGAAGCACCTGCACTCTCACTGCATGGGTTATTTCTTTTATCCAGTTTCCTGTCCTTCTTACCACATATAGATTCAATTTAATTCATTTAGCTTCTGTATGATACCAGCATGAGGGTGGTGTTTAAAGCCTTGGCCAGGTCAAAATATACCATGTATGACACATGGCCACTGTCTTCGGACTCTTTAACCTTTTGAAAAAAATTAACAGATTCAGTATACAGGATTTACCCTTCACAAAACGGAACTGTTAGGGGTCATGTTGAATAAAATTCCTGAGATTGTAGTTTGTGGTCAGTTATCCATGGCATTACAGATGTAAGACTGATAAGTCTGCAATTACATGGGTCACTTGTAAGGTCACTGTTATGGGGCTTATTCACTCAACATGGATGAAGCCATTACCTAAACTTTAGATGTTATGTGATCCTATCTCGCCTACATTCTGAATGATGGGTTCGGAGCCGATCCCTCGGCTCCGACTCGGCACGCTTATGCCAAAGAGCGAAGTCTCTTATTGGCTGAGCTTACTATATCCCAGGATGCACCACCAACAGTCCCCCAGATCTCGTTTGCCGCTTAACTGCAAGGACGTGGTCTCGAGCTGGCTGGGCTGAGTAGCTTTATAACTACTTTTTTCATTCAGTTTTGTGCTAAATTTTCAAAACAAAAGCCGTTTTAACGGCTATTGCTATTGATATTGATATTGTTATTGTGTTTGATTGTGACTGAAAACTATTGTGTGTGAGTGTAGAGTTTGTTTGGCGCCCACTTTAATCCAGGGCCTTTTGGTCAAACTCTCTGACTGAACTTTTAGTGTTTAAGTTCGGTTTTACACTCAAGGTTGTTTTTTACACAGGGTCTGTAAGCCTTTGGCTTTTGTCCTTCTGATTCTACAGTATCTCTTAACAGTGTTTAAATTTCCTGTCAGGAATTGTTAGCATTATGTCTCAAGCCCTAGGCCTTGCTTTAAAAATGTACTAAATGTGCTTTCAAGATGTCTGTCACTGATGACCATCTACTTTGTGTTTACTGTTTGGGGCAAAGCACTTGCAGGAGTCATGCAGCGTGTGTCACGCTTTTTCCTCTAGGGTCCTCCAGGAGAGGAAAAATAAATTAATTCTTAAAGGGTTGATTAAACCCTCTTTAGAAGAAGCCTTGTCTTCCTCCTACTCCTGCCAAAAGAAAGGCGTCGGCTCCGACCAGTCCGTCGGATCCGACTGCCAAGAGACCTAGGCAGGCCTCTCCTTGCTCCAAAGACTTGGGCCGAGGTGAACGGTCTGCCTCGATGCCTCCAGTATCGACTCCTCGGGCTTCGGGCCGATAGCTGGGGCATCGAGGCGGGTCACCTGCCGGCTCCACTGCTCTCGGGCCGACAAAGGGTCGCTCAGACACTTCCTCGGCGCGAAGTCTACCTCGGCGCCGATGGAATCTGGTGTGTGTGTTTCCTGGCACCGATTCTTGTCGAGTCGCCTCGGGCGGTCCCCTAGTCCATTGGGGCGAGGAGAGGTCTTCGAACCCGTTCTGTTTCCTCTCGGTCTTGAGAATGTCGGATTCGGATATAGACAGGGTGCTCCAAAGACTTTTCCAGTCCCCAGTCTTCCAAAAATTGTTTCGGCTCCGACCCAGTTGGCTTGAGCCGATGGCCATGACCCATCCCATTGCTATTCCTCCTCCGACTGCTTGGCTCCGTGAGCAGGTGCTCTTGGAGCCGGTGGAGATCTCAGGGTCGGCTCCGACCCTTACTCAACCGGGCCTCGGGTCCGAGTTTGATACGCCGGACTTCTTCGGCTGGACCCGAGGGTGATGTTTGGGACCGATGCTCGGTTCCGAGCCTCCCTCGGTGCTTCTGGGACTTCCGTCTACTATCATGGCCCGGAGACTGGGCCTCCCAGGATTCTGGAGGTCCGGTTTTCAGGGCCATGAGGAGTGCCTTGGCCAAATCCTCTTGACCATCTCTCCGGTTTTACCAGCACCTTCCTGGGCGTGGAGACTGGATCCTTGGTAGTCCCCTGTCTATGGCCAGTGGGCCCGAGGCCTGAGGTTACCCCAGTGGGGTTCCCCCTTCCTGAGGGTTTTCGAGTCTTCTCAGAGGAACCCCAAGGAAGAGATCGTGCAAGAGGAAGCGTGGACTCCCCGAGTCTATCACGCCGGACACGGATATGGATGATGCAGGGGTCCCCTAAGTCGTCCTCGGATGATGTCTCCTTTGCAGACATCTTGGAGATCCTTAAACAACGAGGCGGCTGGATGTCCAAACCCCTCTGCGGACGAATCTGTGCTCCTCAAGGCCTTTGGGGCTCAGCCCTCCGCCTCCTGGGTGTCTCCGCCCTTTGGAGCTTCTGGATTTAGTTTGTCGGGCGTGGGAACACCGGATACTGTGGAACCAGTCCCTTCTCGTCCAAATAAATTCTTATCTGCTCCCCGAGAAGGAGTTCCTTACCAAGGGGCGTGGCTGTAGATGCCATGGTGGTGGCATCTGCTACACAGCAGGGCGTGGCAGAGGCTTCAACGTCCATCCATCCTCCTAATAAGGAGTCTAGAGTATGGATAGGTGGGCGCACCCTGACTTCAGCGGCCTTTACTTTAAGGTCTCTGAATTACTTGGCACATTTTACTAGGCTTCAGAGGGATCTGGTCAAGGAGTTGTCAGACTCCTCTCGGTAACCTACCTGAGCAGCTAGCTCAATCTGTTAGCTCTCAGTTGGCTATCCTGACATCAATTGCTAACTCGTCCATGAGGCTCATATCTTATGCGGCGGCGGTAGAGCGGCAGGCACAGGCGTGGCTCACGTGAACAGGCCTGGCTCCGCTTGTGTCAGTTTGCGGAGGCCTTCAAGTCTTCCTTCGCCCGCTCCCTTTGATGGGTCCTCATTGTTGGGACCCAAGGTGAAAGACACCCTTACCGCTGTGAGCAAGAGGGAAGAAAACGTTATCTGCCGTGGGGCCCGTTATTCCACTCCCTTCGGCCTTACCCCAAGGCCAAAGGAGGGAAAATGTGGTTCGAAATCTAAGTTTTTCTCCCAACAGCAGGAAGATTCCCGTCCAGAGGCAGAGGCGGGAAATTTTTCAGGGAGACGCCGTCCCAGAGGCGGCAGAGGGCCCCGCAATTCTGGAGACCGCGAGTCCTTTCGTGGCTCTTCAGCCTCCCACACATGAGGGATTGCCCGGCTGTGCTGCTCGAGCCAGTCGGGTGTCGTTGCCAAGCACCTAAAAGCCTGGGAGTCAATCACTCAGGACAGATGGGTGCTTCGGATAATTGCCGGAGGTTACATCATCCCATTCAAATACTCACCCCTCCGTCCAAGAGAATCCCGGACCCACCACCCAGTCAAAGGGAAATAGCAGCCGCAGAAGCTTCAAAGCTGCTACAAAAGGAGTCATCAACCGGTCCCCACAGACCAAATCGGATCAGGAAATTACTCCAGGTTCTTTTAGTGCCAAAAGACAGGGGACCTGAGACCAATATTGGATCTCAGCAGACTGAACCTATCCGTTCACAATCCAAATTCGAATGGTCACGTTGCAATCCATTCTCCCGTTGTTGGAGAAGGATGTTTGGATGTGCTCCATAGACCTCAAGGACGCCTATTATCACATACCGATACATCAGGCGTCCAGAAGGTATCTGCGCTTCAGCCTGGGAGCCAGTCATTACCAATTTTGTGCTCTGCCCTTTGGCCTCACCACAGCCCCAGGGTGTTCACCAAGTGTTTGGCAGTAGTGACGGCTCACCTGAGGAGCCTTGGATTCCAAGTGTTTCCCTATCTCGACGACTGGCTCCTGGCATCTACTTATGGACAACCTCAAAGCCACCATCTCCCTGGGTGTTTCCCTGGGGATTACATTCAATTGGTCAAAGTCTGTCTTGCTGCCCTCTCAGCGCATAAAGTTTATAGGAGCAGAGATAGACTCAAGATTGATCGTGTTTTCTTCCTGCCGAAAGGATCCGAACCTTACAGGGCCAAGTGCAAGCTCTGATCTCGAGATCCAAAGCCCCAGCCAGGATGGTCCTACAGGCTCTAGGCTCAATGTCTGCCACGGTACTTTTAGTTCCTCTAGCAAGGTTACACATGAGGATTCTTCAGTGGCTCTTATCAACTCAATGGACCTTTCAAGATCTCCCCCTCAATCATCTCATCATGATTACGGAAATATGCAAAAGGGACCTGCGCTGGTGGCTTCAGACATCCAACCTAGATCAGGGCAAACCCTTTGTTCTCCCCCCTCCAGCGGTTACCCTGACGACAGATGCCTCCCAGATAGGGTGGGGGGGGCATTGTCTGGGCAGGCTAGTTCAGGGCTCCTGGCTTCCGGACGAAGCTCTTCTCCACATCAACGTGTTGGAGATGAGGGCTGTACTTCGATCCCTACAAGCCTTACACAAGTTCCTTCCTCAGGGTATCATTGCCATCCACACAGACAACATGTCGGTGGTTTGGTATCTGAACAAACAAGGAGGGACCAGATCGTATCCCCTCTGCAGAGAGGCCATGAGAGTGTGGGAATGGGCTGTAGCTACCAACCGTTTCTTGGTAGCGACCCATATCCCGGGAAAGTCAAATGTATTGGCGGACAAATTAAGCAGGACAATTCTCTCTCCTCACGAATGGTCTCTAAACCGCACAGTAGCAGCCCAGGTTTTCAAAAGATGGGGGACGTGCTGCGATCTAATTTACTCCACAGAACACCAAGTGCCAAAGATTCTTCTCTTTGATTCCACATCAGGAAGTACCGGCCATGGATGCTCTAGCCCAACCCTGGCCAACAGGGTTGCTTTATGCTTTTCCTCCAATCCCACTCCTTCCCAAAGTCATTCAAAAAGCTTCCCAGCTAAGGTCTTCAATGATTCTGATTGCCCCATACTGGCCTCGTCAGATATGGTTTCCTTACCTGAAAAAGCATGCAGTGGACGATCCGTGGACCTTAGACCTGATCCGGATTTGCTAATCCATCAGTCGGGACATTGGCATCACTCTCTTCAATCTCTGAAATTGACAGCTTGGCTCCTCCACTTCCGACCTTAGTCA
The DNA here is from genome assembly GCF_019279795.1 of Protopterus annectens. NCBI lineage: Eukaryota > Metazoa > Chordata > Ceratodontiformes > Protopteridae > Protopterus > Protopterus annectens. The sequence goes on from NC_056739.1 coordinate 1,379,141,098, forward strand.
GAAGCCACACACTAGACCCGGAAGTCGTTCACATTTTGTCATAAGCGGATAAACCCACCACTAACAAATTGTACCTCAGTAAGTGGAAGAGGTTTGCTATCTGGGCTCAACTCAAGGGCTTAGACCCTATCACTGCTCCTGTCCCAGAAGTTTTGAAATTCTTAACATCCCTATTTAATCAAGGATCTTCTGTCTCAACTATTAAAGTTCAACTAGCTGCTATTTCTAAATTCCATGAATCTACGGATCCTCCTTTGATGAGCAGCAGGCTATGCAAAACATTCATTAAAGGTGCGAGTCTGTTAAGACCACCAGTTTTTCATCCTGCACCTCCGTGGGATCTTGATTTAGTGCTTCGCATTAACATCTCCCCTTTGAACCGGCTGCTACATGCAATTAAAATATCTGTCATGGAAAACGGCTTTCCTAGTGGCTATTACTTCAGCAAGAAGAGTCTCAGAGCTTCAAGCCCTGTCTATTAAAACACCATATCTGATATTCCACAAAGATAGAGTATCTCTTAGGCCTAATCCATCCTTTGTCCCAAAGGTCTGCTCTAGTTTCTGTCTTCAACAATCCCTAGAACTACCAGTTTTCTTTCCAAAATTCTCTAATGAGGCAGAATATACTCTCCATAAATTGGATGTTCACAGGCAATTCTGATTCTATTTAGACAGGACCCAGCAACCGTAAGTCAGACCAGTTGTTTGTGTCATTCTCAGATAATAAATTGGGCCAAACCATCACAAAGCTACAATCTCAAAATGGATCAGAGATTGCATAACTCAGGCCTATTCTTCTTCAAATAAGCAACTTCATCATCTATCAAAGCTCATTCTACCAGAGCTATGGCTACTTCTATAGCTTTTCATTCCAAGCTTGCTATTTGGAAATTTGTGCTGCGGCTACCTGGTCCAACCGCACACTTTCATTTCCCATTACAAATTGGATGTGGCATCTAAAGGGCGAGCTTCATTTGGTTCCACGGTACTCAGGAGTGTTTTCCAGTGAGCCACCCAGGATTCAGGTGCTAGGACGCTGTCCCATCATTCAGAATGTAGGGAGATAGGATCACATAACATCTTTTAGTTATGTACTCACCATAACTTCAGATGTTTGGGATCCATCTCACATTCCTGATACCCCCTCCTTCCCCTGCCTTGCAGATCAGAAGAGATAGAACGGTTTTGAGCTCCACTGTTTTATCTTGTTTCATCTGACGATGTTATATAAGCAGGGTATGCATGTGTGCATGTATGCGGACAAACTAGATCTGGGGGACTGTTGGTGGTGCATCCTGGGATATAGTAAGCTCAGCCAATAAGAGACTTCGCTCTTTGGCATAAGCGTGCCGAGTCGGAGCCGAGGGATCGGCTCCGAACCCATCATTCAGAATGTAGGCGAGATGGATCCCAAACATCTGAAGTTATGGTGAGTACATAACTAAAAGTTAGTTACTTTAAGGAGATGGTCTGCAAGGCCATGTTTAACACTATTAATTAAGCAACCAGGTATATTGTCAGGTCCCATGAAGGAAATACGTTTTTTTTTTTTTTTTTTTTTTTTACCATTTTCAGTAAATTGACTTTAAAGGTAATTGAGGGGTAGGGGATTAAAGCATTTCAGGGATGTTTATCGTGCATACAGCTGCAGTCATAACAGATGGGTTATCCTGCCGTCAGGCGGGTCTTCGGTCGGCCGAATTCCGAAGTCTAGATCCGGCGTCGGTTATCGTCGCTTCTTCCCTGATGTCAGTGTGGCAGGGGTATAAAAGAGGCAGCCGACGCCATTTTCTTCAGTCTTTCTTGCCGCACGGTGCCCGAAGCAGAAGCAGTTCGCAAGTGCCGGTCGGCCAGCTCCTGAGATTTACGAAAGTATTTCAGCCGAAGTCTTCTTGAAAGCCAAGTACCCCATTGGGGAAACTTTTCTTGCCTCAGACCGATGTCAGACAAAGTTAATAATTGCATTTCATGTGGGAAGCAAATACCGCATTAGGATTTCCACTCTTTCTGTATACCTTGCTTAGGCCCAGACCACGACGTCTCGGCTTGCCGTTTGTGCTAGATTCAATAAGCACACTAAGTGTCGGGTGGAGTTCACCCTTCACTTTTTTGGCAAAAAATTTAATTGTCGTCTGATACTCCGACTCCAGTTTTGAGCAAAAAACGGAAAGATAAGGACCGACATACGAGGTCCGCACCACCTACTGAAACCACGCTAAGGCAGACTACCGGTTCTGCGGTACTCAGCGAGGCACCTATGCAGCCCCTGAGTACCGATGACAAATGCATTACCGGTGTCTTGAGTAACCAAGGTCGCAGGCTCCTCTGCCCCCATTCCTACTACAGATCCCGACGCCACTCCTGGCGGGGAAACTCAGAATTTAGACAGGCCTGCCATTTCTCAAGGGGTCTTCAGGCCTTCCTCCTTCTCTATTAAAGCCTTCACTAAATCTAAAGCAGCCATGAAAACCAAAAAACAGGTTCCTCAGACCCCCTCTCAAGGCACCATGCCTAAAAAACAGATGCTTAGAATGGCTGAGGATTTGATTACTCTTATCAGGGGTTCTCAACCCCCCTCTGACAAAAGGCTCAGATTAGAGGAAGACTACCCTTCCTCAGATCAAGCTTCTATTACCTCAGAACTATCTGAGGACCAGGATTATGCCTATTCTCCATTCGAAGACTCTGATGCAGAGGAGTCTATTCCCTCGGTCTCCCCCCCCCCCGAGGACTTCTCTTTTGGGGAAACCCTGCATACATTGAGGGAACACTTTCACTGGGAAGGCCAAGATTACTCAGATCCCAAGAAAAGGCTCAGGGAATTTCTTCTGCTCCCCCAGCATAGGCCTCTGGCTATCCCTCCTGTTTCAGATATATTGGATGATGTGTACACAGAAGCCAGCCTTAATCCAGATTCTTTGCCTCCAGCTCCTGTTAAACCAGACTGGTATTACCGGGTTCCTGATTCTCACCAGTTCCTATATAAAAGCCATACTGCTGACCCAGAAACAATTTCACAGGGTCCCAAGGGAATTAAGGCCTCTCCTGCTAAAAACCCATTACCTTCAGAGAGAGATTCCAGAGTTTTAGAAAGGTGGGGGGAAAAAGGTGTACACCTTGGCTACTTTAACCATGAGGGCATTAAACTGTCAGTTCCATATGTTAAAGTATCAACAGTTTTTGATATCTCAGCTGAAAAGCAAGATGACACAACCAGAACCAGAGTTAAGAGTTGCAGGATTTGTTGCATGGTGCAGAGCAAGTGGGTAAACATACCTTGCAGTGTGGTTTTGATGCTTTAGAGGCCTCATATAGGGCTGCTGTTACGGGGTCTGTTATACGTAGGCATGCTTGGCTCAAAGAGCAAACTTTACCAGATCATGTCAAAGCTAAATTATTAGATGCAACTCTTCAAAAAGATGTATTGTTTGGTGTTAAAGCTGAGGAGGTGCTAAAGAAAATGGAGGAAAAAGCGAAATCAATGCAAACAGTGAAAGATTTCCTGCAGGTACAGCCTCCACGTTTCAGCAGAAACTGGCCTTCAAAAAATTGGTCCTTTCCAGCCACGGGCAGACCTCAAAGGGACAGATACAGGCGCCCAAGGGGTAGAGGGCAACCTCAAGGATCTTTCAGAGCCAGACAGTGGCAAGCACCAACCCCAAGAGGTGGAGAAGATAGATCACAGTCATTTAGAAAACAATGACTTCCCCCTACACCTGCCAAGCAAAGCTTTAATGGCAGCACCTTTGGGTGGAAAACTGACATTATTCTCAAAAAATTGGCATATTGTTACAAAAGACAAATGGATTCTGGACATTATAGACAGAGGCTACAGGTTCCACTTTCACACCCTTCCAAAAATGAGGCATGCAAACCTGCCACAAAATCAAAGGGCAGAGGCACAAAAACAAATTTCAGCTCTCATGGACATGAAAGCAATTCAAGAGGTACCTGCAAAAGAACAAGGTCAAGGGTTTTATTCCAGACTATTCCTGGTACCAAGGAAAGACAAAGATTGGAGACTTATCTTAGACCTATCCATCCTAAACGCATATCTACAGGTGCCAAAATTCAAGATGCTCACATTACAGCAGCTTCTTCCCATGCTGGAGTCTTGGCTGGTAACATTGGACCTAAAGGAGGCATACCTGCATGTCCCTATCAGACAAGATTGCAGAAGATACCTCAGATTTTTTGCAGGTTCAACCCATTACCAATTCTCTGCATGGCCCTTTGGCTTATCTACTGCGCCCAGCGTGTTTACGAAATGCCTGGCATCAGTAATTGCCTTCTGCAGACTACATGGGATACAAATCTACCCATATCTGGACAACTGCCTGATCCAAGCGGACAGCAAGGACATACTACTGCAGCACCTGGCATTTGTAATAAAACTGTTTAACTTCCGGGGATACACAGTCAACAAAAAGAAATCAAAACTAATACCCTCTCAACAAATAATTTTCCTGGGTGCCAGGTTGGATACAACCACCCAGATGGCCTACCTCACGCCAGACAAGGGCAACTGTCTCAATACTTCAGAAAAATGGCAATTTACACCAGGCTAACTGCAAGGAAAGTCCTGCAGGCTCTGGGATTCATGGCATCTTGCATCCTACTAATCCCATGTGCAAAGCTGCATATGAGGAAACTTCAATGGTACCTAAAAAAAATTATGGTCTCAACACAGCCACAGCTTGGAAGCAATTATACCACTCATTCCATGCCTTCAAAAGGAATTTTTGTGGTGGACTCAAGCTTGCCAAAGAAACACAGGTCTTCCTTTCTGTGTACCTCAAGCAACTCAAATCCTCAACAGGCACCTCAGACTACGCCTGGGGAGCACATATGACAGATCAGTGCATTCAGGGAAAATGGACCCGAAAAGAGAAGCACCTTCACATCAACCAAAAGGAAATGCTAGCCGTGCAAAAGGCTATTATGACCTTCAAAGACCTACTGCATCCAGGCCAGCTATTGATAAGGACAGACAACACCACAGTGATGTGGTACATAAACAAACAGGGGGGGAACTCATTCATACCCCCTGTGCAGGCAAGCCATGACCCTATGGAACACAGCACTGGATTTGCAAATTCAACTACAGGCACAATTCCTGCCAGGGAAGGAAAACACACTGGCAGACACCCTAAGCAGAAATATGACAGATCCACACAAATGGAAGTTGCGCCCTCAAGTTTTCACAAAGATAACTCTGGTATGGGGACAGCCAGACATGGATCTCTCTGCTACCCACAGAAATTGCCAGTTGAAAAAATTTTGTTCAAGGACCTATCATCCACAGGCCTGGAAAGTGGACGCACTTTCCTTCAGTTGGGCAACATTGACTGTCTATGCCTTCCCGCCTCTTCCTCTGCTGCCCAAAGTTCTATTAAAAGCCAGTGCAGAGAGGCCGAAAATGATTCTCATTGCTCCAGACTGGCCAAGACAACCCTGGTATCCGCTCCTGAAGAGCCTGACGCATTCCCCACCATGGATCCTACCTCTAGTCCCTCTTCTGTTGTCCCAGCACAACTACAAAACCCTTCACAGCCATCTCCAAACTCTAAATCTAGCTGCATGGAGAATTCCTTGATTTCCCAACAGTTTCTCCTCTCCAAGGAGGTGCAGGATGTCATCTTGGAGGCCAGAAGACCTTCTACTAGAAAGGCCTACTCCGCCAAATGGAAACGATTTTGTGCCTGGAATAAGAAAAGGGACAGAATCCTTGGGTAATAAATATACCTCAAATTTCTCAGTACCTAGCTGAGATGTTAAACAATGGACTTTCCTTCTCCTCCAAGATCCACGCTTCAGCCATTTCTGCACAATACAACACAGATCCTCCTTTATTCTCTCATCCTCTCTTAAGGCAGTTCCTCAGAGGGGCAAAGAATATAAAACCCCCAAGGAAATCACCAGTCCCTGCTTGGGACCTCAACTTCGTATTGGAAAAGCTGACCCTTCCTCCCTTCGAGCCAGCTTCTTCAACAGAGTTACAGTACTTGTCATGGAAAACCGCCTTTCTTCTGGCTATCACCTCAGCACGCAGGGTTTCGGAGCTGCAGGCCCTCATGGCTGTACAATCCTTCATCATTTTCCATCAGGACAGAGTTTCCTTACGAACCAGCCCTACCTTTATGCCAAAGGTAGTATCCAGTGTAGCTTTGAATCGCACTATCCACTTACCTGCCTTTTATCCTAATCCACAAAAAGGGGAAAGACTACTACATTCCTTGGACATTCACAGACAACTTTGTTACTATTTGGACAGGACAAAGCCATTCAGGAAATCTGAGCAACTCTGTGTCCTATGCTGCAGGTGCTCAGGGAAAGGCGATTTCCAAACAGACCATTTCAAAATAGATAGCCCACTGTGTACGCTTTTGTTACTCTTTTCATGGAAAAACTGTGCCTGCATGCATCAGATCCCACTCCACCAGAGCCACAGCTACCTCTGCAGCCTTCCTCGGGGGGGTCCCTACCAAGGACATTTTGGAAGCAGCCACCTGGAGTTCAGTGCACACTTTTTCCAAGCACTGTCACCTCCCACTATACTCAAAATCTAGAGCGGGCTTTGCCACAGCAGTCCTGCAGGGCATCCTAGCCCCTCCTAGTTCCACTTAGTGCCTACCACCCTTACTTAGCTTTGGGATTCTACCCATCTGTTATGACTGCAGCTGTATGCACGATGAACATAGTACAGTTTTGTACCTACCATAAATGTAGATGTTAGAGTGCTCATACAGCTGCAGTCCAGGTTTCCTCCATCCCCTCTTAGGACAGGCCTTATGACGAACACTTTTCATATAATCTTTTTGGGGTATTCTTTTATGGTGTATTTGCTTGCAACTACTGTTTTTGATTTATCAACATTGCATCTTTGCATAACATTGTTTGCCTTCCTTCTGGGGGCACCTGACATCTGGGGCAAGAAAAACTGAAGAAAATGGCGTCGGCTGCCTCTTTTATACCCCTGCCGCACTGACGTCAGGGAAGAAGCGACGACAACCGACGCCGGACCTAGACTTTGGAATTCGGCTGACCGAGGACCCGCCTGACGGCAGGATAACCCATCTGTTATGACTGCAGCTGTATGAGCACCCGAACATCTACATTTATGGTAGGTACAAAACTGTACTTTTTGGATAGAAGTCTTGGGGGGTAAAGTTGCCACTGAATTTGTTTGCAAAGATGTTGGCAATGTTTCTTGGGTCAGAATAGGAGACATTATTTTCAGTAGGTTCAGAGCAATATAATATATTGTTTTTCAGTTTTCTAGCATAACTAAAGATGGATTTATAATGTATGATTTCAGAAAAAAGCCCAAGTTCATGGGTGCATTTAGTGGACCTAATTGTGTTTTTTCAGATTTTTTTTTAATGCATTTGATATTTTTCTTTAAAAGAGGGGATGTTAGATCAGCTATATAATTTAAGGAGTGTTCTTCTGTTGTAGAATTTACTTATGGCAGCAGACCACCAGGTTTGTTTGGGTTTCCCGTGATACTTGGTTCTTTTAGGTTCTGCTAACTATGTATTTTTCTAAATGACTGTAGAATTCTTTATTGAAGTGGGCAGGAGTGGTACAATCAAAAGTGATTTTATTTCATCATTGGTTAGTATGTTTGTAGTCTTTAAATTCAGTTGGCTCTGCTTTAAGGGCCTTTACTCGTTTAAAGGAAGCAGTCACAAGTTTGTGGTCAGATTTCACTGGGAAGGCTATACCAGAGTACCAGAGTAGTGGGGTAAGATGCAGCAATATTTGTAAGAATCAGGTTAAGAATGCTATGTCCTGTAGTTGGGTAGTTGGTTTATTTGCCATCTGCTAAAAGGAGTTTTTAATAGTCTGAATTTTGGGGAATATACTGTATTAGAGGTATGGCTGCCCAATTTGTTGGAGTATTTAAAGACACCCAAAATAATGTAGACTCTGCTAACAGAGAAATCTTTTAGAACACTGAGGAGGGTTACATGGTCATCAGGGGGTAAATGGAGTGTTCTGTAGCAAGCCTTCAATTAATAATTAATGCTATCTATAGTGATCTGAGCTTTGTTTGTGGATCCCTATGTACCTGCTTGGAGGTACTATGTTCCTTGACAAATATGGGGACTCCACTATAGTTACCATTGAGTCTAAAGTTGTGAGAAGCACAAAACTCAGGCATGGCAAGAACCTTCTCTTTACATTTAAACCAAATATCTGTAAGCAGATGTGGAAGCTTTCCAAATGCAGGAGTACCTCTTGATCAGGCAATTTATTTAAACTTCTGACATTGAGAGCAGTTACATTAATGTGATCCAGTGTAGGACTGATATGTAAGTTATACTGGAATGTCCAAGTAGGCTCTACCTAAAAAGGCACTGCTGGCAAGAAAGGCTCTAGTCAGTATGCAGAAGCCTTGAAAGAGTACTTTTGTATATTTTGTATAGCTCATTTGGACTGTCAAGCGTATTGTCACATAGTAACACATACCAAATCCCTCTGGAATGACACAAGCTGTTTAACTGGTTATCAAAATTGGTTATTTCTTGGTATCTAGGTATCATTTAATGTTAGAGAAGATTCCACTCAGGACCATTGGCTTACCTGTCTTTGTAACATGCAGGGAATGTTTTGACATGTCTGTCTGCATGTCTCTCAAGTTATTCACTCCCACATGGACCACTATCATGTTGTAGTCTTGTGTCAGTAGATGAAATCCTTAGGGCCCTTGTAATGTTAAAAAGTCATAGCACCTGCAAGATAGCCCACTGTAACCCTCACCTTGTCCAGCTTTGTGAGTGTTATTGTGAATGACAGTATAGTCACTTATCAATCCTGTGTGGTAGATTTGTACTTTTTTGTTCATGGTGAAACATTGTGATAGGTATGCATCGGGTGGATGAGTGACCTGATTTTTCTGAGATGTAATATCTTTTTTTCTAAGAGGCTTTAGGAATGATTTTTTTTTTTTTTTTGCAGTCTCGGCATAAGACATTTTGGTCTGATTAGTGAAAGGTTGTGGTGGATGTGTATGAAGATGACATGGCAAGTTTTTAGGAGGGAGGGAATCCTCCAGTTTAATCGGGTATTTAAATTGCTCAAAGATGTACCTATTACTTGTGAGAATAAGTTCATTGTCTAGCAGCATAAGGCAGTTAATATACTGTTTTATGAGACCTAGTACTAAAAAGACAGTCAGCAGAGGAGAAACTAACAAGGCATCCTGTGCTTAGGCGTTTAGTGAGCAAAGTAAATGCAGCAAAGGGTGTAAGTAATTATGGTAGAATAAAATATACAGAAGGGTCTCCAGTGAATGGCAGTCTTTTCCCAGATGTTGCAGATTTTAAAAATAAGATGAAAAAAGGGATCTGATGTCCATTTTCATTCATTCCTCAACTAATGGAATTGGTTCCTATCCTCTGATCTGACTTGGCCGTTTTACTAGCTCACGTTTGTGCGCATGCATATGTGGCAGTTGTAATTGGTTACACTGTACGTGTCTGACAAACAATCTAAAATACATTACATTAACTATTATTTATGTATATATTCACTCATTTTGTCATAATGAGATATGTGAAGTCTATACAATCAGTGAAGTGGCTGTACTTTTTTGTACATGTTTTGGTGTGTTGCAGTGGGTAGCAGCTTCAGTTTCTGAAAGAAGTAAACTGAAACATTATTGTGACTGTTGTGTATTTGAGAACAGTTACACATCTAACATATATACAAGGGTTCCCTTCAGAATGTTGAAGGTTTAAAACTTCGAATTTCATATGGTCAAGACCATAGGATCGAAGTTTTAAAACTTCGAAATTCTGAACGGAGATCTCCATACAGCTCGGAACGTGAGATTTCCCTTTTCCTCACTGTAGTGCGATCTCGAAGTTGGTATATTTAAGTAGTGGGGGATGTGGGGGGGTGCAGGAGGGCTTGCCCCCCCTGCAAAAATGTTGGGGAATCTTGTTTTGTTTTTGGATTTATTTTAGAATATCGAAGTTTTGAAACTTCGACCATATTGTCTTGACCATATGAAAGTCGAAGTTTTAAACTTGCGATATTCTGAAGTAAGTCCATATATAGCCATTAAATTGGCTGTAATTTGTGGGTACATCTGTATGTGGGCGGAGAGGCACTGTATGTATCTGACAGGAGCAAGTTAAACTATATTACTTTGGTTATTGTTTATGTAGTTCATTTATTTGATCAGTCAGACATCTGGTGTGCATATACATGCATATATACACATATAGTCTTAAATTATCAAAATTACACTTCTACAAAATTTAAAACCACAAGATGACTAACGAAAAGTCAGATCACTGGAATTTTACTTCAGGAAAGGAACCAGTTGGCCAACACTACAAAATAAACAAACCAAAGCATGTCAAACCCACCCAAGTGGAGGGCTTCACCTCCTGCCCCCCCATCTAAACATACCACCTCTGAGATCGTACTATAGTGGAGAAATGGGCAAATTTCCCCATGTTGGCCAATTGGTTCCTTTCCTGAAGTAAAATTCTGGTGATCTGACCATTCGTTAGTGGTCTTGTGGTTTTAAATTTTGGAGAAGTGTAATTAACAGAAATGGGAGAGAGAGAAAACGAGATAAAGTAATGCATAATTAAAATAAGGAAAGAAGGGGAGAAAAACAAGAAATATCGACAGTAAATGGACTCATAATGTTATACATCAGTGGATTATTTATTAACAGAGATTTGTTATACTTATTAAATCTTTGTTCAGAAAAAACATACTAATGATTCTGGAAGTATGTGAACAATGAGTATGGTGGTGGTTTTTGCATTTGCAATCTACTGATATTAATGAGATAGGCTGGTGTAAATTAAGAAATGGTAATACACTTGAAATTTCTGGCTGATATGGATTGTGCTGCAATCGTGTACTGAAAACACTTTTTTTTTTATTTTCTTTGTGTATGATTTTTTTCCTGCATTTATAATTGCAAAATAAGTAAACACAGAAATAACGGCATTTATTAATTAAAAACAGTTCTTTTTTTTTTGGAATGGAAATGAATTTTTTTTTTTTTTGCATACTCATGAGCACCCTCAGCCAGCTTCTTTAGTAGTCTTTCCTACTGATCTTTATTGTATGTGATTTCCTCTTTTATTGCATAGAGAAGACATTGAGGATTGTTGCTTGCCTATCATAGATGTGCGTTTAAAATCTTTCTTACAATTTTACATTTACTAATCAGCAAGGCGCTGAAGATATTCTTGCACTTGCTTTAATATGTGCTGTTATTTCTATACACATTTCTACTGGGTCTTGTTAAATGCTTTCACTTACTAAGCGGGAAAGCATCAAAGCACATATTTTCATACCGAATCCATCTGTGCTTATATGTATTTCTGTTTAACTGCAAGTTGAATTAGGGCAGCAGGGCTTCCTTCAGATTGTTACATTTCTGTGTGTATGCGCAGTTTGTCTCTTTGGGAGTTGGGTACTTTCTGCAAGTTTTGCATACATTTCCATTGAAGTTTCTGCATTCCTTATGCCCTACATATACTTCCAGTTTTAAGTAATATCAGTTGAAGTTGATCTAAGCAATTTGCTTTTACATTCCTCTCAGAGACAAACTGTACACATAAAAATGTAGTAACTGAAAGGAAGCAATAAACTCTTTACAGTTCAGTTTGCAGTAAACAAATAATATATTTACTGGTATAACTGGATGCACTAGAACAGTGGTGCACAACCTTTTTGTGGGGAGGGCCACTACACAAATTCTTAATGCATCTGCGGGCCATCTCAAAACATAGTAAGTCGTTACGAGTTAACAATAGGTACAGGTGACTGGCATTCGCGGTGGTGCAGCGGTAGCGTTATCGCCTCACAGCAAGAGGTTCTCCCATTCGATTCTCGGCTAGAGCGCCTTCTGTGTGGAGTCTGCATGTCCTCCCCGTGGTCGAGTGGCATTCGAAAGACATGCGTGAATGGGCGTGCCTTCGTTTAAGGTTGGGCTGGCACCTCGGAACCATAAAAATCGACTGCCAATCATTAGCGGACTGGAGTTCCGCTGTGGCGACCCCTAACCGGGAAAAGCCAAAAGAAAAACAAACAGGTGACTGGCATTTTTACTTAAGACAGCAGTAATGAAATTGCCTGTTTTCTACATCAACTTTGCGTTTAACTTTTTATTCTGGCTTGCAGCCATGGCTTATTACAAACTCTTGCAGAAAGTTACTACTGTTTACAGACTACAAGTTATAAACAACAAAGAATAGTTACTTCTGCAGCTAAAATTAGATGTGTGCGCAACTTCAGTCAATTAGGTAAGTAAGCACATGCTGGGAAGTTTGTATGACTGGAGTAAGACATTAGAATTTTTTCACTTTTTTTTAAAAAAAATTTTGGTTACTCTCTAGGGGCCAGATGGTGTGTCAAGGGCCGGACGTTGTGCACCACTGCACTAGAAATATTTCATGGAATTGTATACTTTGATATTTTGATGCTTTATAAATGCAGGTCTATAAGGGGGTCAAGTAGAAAGGTGTACAGAAATAAGCAAACAGTGCATTTCTCAGTATCCCCTGTGCTGGTCACTCGCTACTTGATACCCCATTCTACCTCCTCTCTGCTTAGGGTGTAGTGGCTAACGGACATAAGCCATCTTGTAATATTTTGGAAGAAATGGATACCTTACATAAACATTATATTGCTATATAGCTTGTGGTATATTCATACCAAAGCTTTTTCTCTGAAACGTGCCTGACTTTAGTTCAACTAATTATTTCAAGTCATACCTTTGGCTGAACTATAGATGCATATTTGTATGTACATTTATTTATTCTTGCATATATCTGCAGTATATGTACAGAGTATTTATCTAGTATGGTTTTTAAAGGGTTTTTAAAGCTATATTTGATAAGATTTTTAAAAAAAAAATGTAAAGACTTGCTGTAAACATATGGCCTTCTCATGGTATATACACTCAGCTAGCTGGTCAGGACTATGCCTCTTTAGTTCATTGTACCTATATTGGCACTGGGGTCAAGAGCGGTTGATCACTGTCATGGATTACAGGTGCTCACCCAAACTTGACGGATGTCATATTTCTTTCCATTGTGTCATGTACTGATTTTTCATTTTTATCCAGGTTTGACTGTCTTAAGATGTATGATTTTGGTCTCCTTATCAGACCAGCTTGGAGCTTGGCTTTGTGCCTTCACAGGTGCTGCCATCTTTTGAAGTGCCAGTACCGGAATGAGTAATGTAAAATGCAGGGTTGTGGTTCACAAGGTTTGAAACGTGTTCTATGGGGTGTGACATCACCATCACCAAACCTAGCTACCATGTAGGGGCATTAGATGTGGAACTACTATTATTCGTAACTTTGTTTTTAACAAACTGTTTTGTTACATAGATAACATTATTGAAGGAACAACTTTACATTCTCTTGTCATGGCAAGTAAAAGTCGAGTATGAAATCATTACTTTTTAAGTTGCTTATATGCGTTTCTACTTTCGTACTGCAATGTTATTTTTATTTGAACAATAAACTTGAAGGTCATGCATTAACCATTTCTTCAAGCATGACTTTTCAGTGTTGCATCAGTAAATCTTTTTTTCTCTTCACTTTATAAAGAAATCTTCCTGTTGATGTCATTATCCTATAATATATACTAATGAGTGTTTTGAGGTAATGAGGTTTCACAGTATGCAGGATGGGCATAACTGTTGCTGACTTCATTTTTCCTTTTATGCATAGGGATTTTTGAAGAATGCCATGGTGGTACGGCGGTAGCGTTGTTACCTCACAGCAAAAGGTTCTCCCGTTCGATTCTCAGCCTTCTGTGTGGAGTCTGCATGTCCTCCCCGCGGTTGGGTAGTGCTCGAAAGAGGTGTGCGTAAATGGGCATGCCTTCGTTGAAGGTTGGGCGTCGAGCTGGCACCTCGGCATTTCGTAAAAATCTACTGCCAATCATTAGCAGACCGGAGTTCCACTGTGGCGACCCCTTACTGGGAAAATGCTGAAAGACAAACAAAAAACATTAGGCTTCTATGCATGTTGTCAAAGCCAGCTTAGCTCTGTGCTGGTCAGCACAGCTCTGTGCTGGTCAGCACAGCTCATCTAGAGCTAACTGAGGTCTGCTTACGTGAATCTGACATACACACTCATGTAATACTGTGATTAGTAGAGATTAGAGGAAATCTAATTTGCATATAAAATGTGTAAATAAGCTTGTTTTATGTGAATAACTTTTACACCATATTTGTTAACAGTCAAGTTAGGTGGCAAGGATTTGGGGAAAACATGAAGACTAACAAGTAAGATAAAATACCAATAAAATTATAAATTCATTTGTAAGCAGTGCATATTCAGTTAATACAACAGTTATTAGTTGGAAAATTGTATTTTCCATTGATTTGATTGTCAAATGTAGTTGATTCATGTGAATAAAGATGACATGAGTATCGTCTGTCAGTTCTGAATTCATGACAGCAGTATTGAACAGTTGCTAGTTTATATCTGCCTGCATCGGGTGCTTCAGCACTCATGTTTTATTAAAAAAAATAAATAAAGAAAAAAAATTTAATTTGAAGTAGTTTACTTCATTTGGTCTTCAACCTGTGGGAATACGGATCCATATCAGATCCGAGCTGGCAAATATTACTAGCATCATCTCCGAGGTCCAGACTCCTCCCCTTCCACTGCCTTCCTTCCATCCCCAGATCTCATTTGCCGCGATGTGCTTATACATAGTGTCTTCAGAGCTCCAGCTAGCAGTGGGTTATTTCACTGCTGTAAGTTTAAATCTTTCATTCTTTTTCAATCGATCTAGGTTCGTTTAGGTACTCTTTCTCCCCTCCCATCGCTTTTGCATAGAGTGTTAGTCTGACTAGGTAAATAGAATAGTTTGTTCTGTGGTGCCCCCCCCCCCCCAGTGTTGTCTATAGACTAGCGTGGTGAGTGGGTGTGTATGTGTTGGAGTTAAAGTTTTTTGCCTGTCTTTTTAAGGCTTTCTTTCTCTCAGGATGGCTGAGAAGCTTGTCTTTAAGCGCTGCACAGTGTAACCATAAGCTCTCCCCAGCGGATGGCCACTGTGTGTGTGTGTGTGTGTGTGTGTGTGTGTGTGTGTGTGTGTGTGTGTGTGTGTGTGTGTGTGTGTGTGTGTGTGTGTTAGGTGTGGCCCACCTTAGTGGGGATTGCTCCATTTGTGCGGGTTTCATCCCCCGAGCTTTAAAGGATAGGAAGACCAAGTTTGCCCTCAAAGGTCTTCTTCCTTTTACTGATCCCCTTTCTTCGGCTTCAGTTACAGCGGCTGCCGTGACTGCCTCTGGCCTCTCCTTCCCTCCAGGCTGGGACTCCAACTCCTGCATCTAAGCCTGTGGTAGCAGAGCAGATGCGAGGTAGAGAAAGGGAGAGAGAGTCGACGAAGGAAAAGAGGAAGAGGTCCCCGGACCTCGCTTCTCCTAGCAAGTCAGCACAGATCTGTGACTCCCCTCGGCTCCGGTCTCCAAGGTTCTCCCAAGAGCCGGAGGAGGCACGTCCAGTCTCCTGGGCCTTGGTTCTCTGAGTCCATGGCCTCGTCAAGGTCAACTCTCATCGGATATGGATCTGGATAAGATGATTCACTTTATCCGTACATAGATCCAGATGGGGGGTCTTGCCAGCCCCCCTCCCTCTAGAAGGGGAGCTCGCTTCCCTTCTTTCAACCCATTTCTCCTTCCCTGATCCGACCTTCGGCTTTGGAGTACTCTGATCCAAGGTTGGCCTTGGTCTGGGGGTCGGTGCCGATGGTACTTGTTTCCTCGACGCCGACAGCTGCCTGGAGCGTCTCTGATCCAGCCAGTTTGGATCCGAGCCGCTCTGAGCCAGAGCTTGGGTGTCTGATCTGAGGGAGTGGAACCTTTTCCATCGGCTCCGTTGTCGGGCCAGGTCCCCTCCATCAGAGCTCCATCCACTTTGGGACCGGCTCTGATTCTGACGTCTGACCCGGGGAAACCAGCCTCCTTAGCTTCCCAGGAAGCCCGCTCTCCTTCAGCATTCGATGTGGTAAAAGGGGCACACTCCATCGGAGCGAGACTCCTGACTGCCCCTTTGGACTCCTCCCAGACCCCCTGTGCTCTGTCTATGATCCGCATTGTCTTACCAGAGGGACAGCCCGTGCTTGAAGAGCCTCAGACGGTTCCCCCTGAGGAACAGATGGCTTGCAAGCACTCCCCTGAGAACCCCACTGGAGATGTGCCTCGCAAGCATACGTGGAAGAGGAGGCACTTGGACTCCCCCAGAGTCCCTCACTGAGGACACTGATTTAGATGATGGAGAGGGTTCCTCAAGATCACCTCCTGAAGATATCTCCTTTGGAGACCTCATGGAGATCCTGTGCCAGCGGGGAGGTTGGTCTGCCCCCAAGCCCTCTTCTGATGAGTCTGTGTTCCTGGAGGCTTTCGGCACGGGCCAGTCTACCTCATGGGTGTCCTCTCCCGTGGATCCTTTAGTGGATTTGATCATTTTGCGGGTGTGGAAGGAACTGGACACTGTGGAGCCTATCCCCAAGCGACCCGATAAAATTTTAACCCCCCCCCCATTGACAAGCCGTCCTGGAATAAGGGCTCCCCTGTGGATGCCATTGTGATAACAGTAACCACTAAGAAGGAACTTGTTTAGGAGAGTTCCTCGGTCCACCCCCCTGACCTGGAGTCGCTGATGATAGACCGCCTAGGGAAGTGGCTATATGCTTCAGCTACCTTTTCGATCAGGGCGCTGAATTACTTGGCCAGTGTCACTAGACTCCAACACAACCTAGTAAAGGAGCTGGAGGAGTCTCCACCCAAGTCCATGTCGCAGGAGGGCAAGGCTTCATTGTCCGTGAAAATGGCCACTCCAAAAGCGGCATCAAATACGTCCATGCAACTCCTCTCCCATGCAACGAAAGGAGCGGCTAGGGTGGCTGGGTCTGGCGTGTCCATGAGGCGTAACGCCCGTCTCAGGTGGTGTCAATTTTCCGAACCCTTTAAGGCATCTTTTGCCAATGCCCCTTATGACGGCTCTACACTTCTTGGTAAGACCATGAAGGAGACACTAGTCCAGAGTGAGAAGGATGGGAAGACACTGTCTGCCGTCGGAATCCACTTTTCTAACCCTAAAAGGTCTTCCCGAAACCAGAGAGGGCAAAAGAAGATGTAGTTCTGGAAGTCTCAGTATTCCCAGGACACTCTGGGCTTTTCTTCCCTTAGAGGCAGAGGGGGGACAGAATGGATGCCGACCCAGAGGCAGAGGGTGTCCATGGAACTTAGGGTCTTGAGAACTGTTCTCAGACCCGAGCAGCAACCCTAAGGAGTTGCCCGTCTACTCTACTCTGGAGGCAGTCAGGGGACTATTGTCCTTGCACCCATCAGCATGGGAGTCCATAAAGGACCACTGGATGCTTCAGATCATATCCAGTGGGTAATTCTATCCCCTTCGTGGGTTACCCCATATCTCCCAGACACCTCCCGGACGTTCCACCCATGCAAAGGGAGGCAGCAGCACAGGAAATTTCCAAGCTGCTAATAAAACGAGCCATCAAAACTGTCCTGTCAAATCAGTCCGGATCGGGCTTTTACTCCAGGTTCTTTTTGGTGCCAAAGAAAACTGGGACTTAAGGCCCATTCTGGACCTCTCTACCCTGAACCTGTCTCGCCAAAGAGAAGTTCTTGATGGTCACGCTACAGTCCATCATGCCGTACCTGCAAAACAGCGACTGGACGTGCTCGTTAGACCCTCCAGGAAGCTTACTATCAAATAAAAATGCCCAGAAGCTCCAGGAGGTTCCTCCACTTCCGGCTAGGAGCCGATCATTATCAATTTCGAGCCTTACCCTTTGGTCTCACCACAGCCCCCCAGGGTGTTTACCAAAGTGGTGGTTGTAGCGGCTCACCTGAGGCTTCAGGGGATTCAGTTCCATCTGTACCTGGACGATTGGCTCCTCACTGCTCCCACGAGGCGTCTACTTTCCCAAACCAGAGATTACTTTCTGACACTTGCCCTGAGTTTAGGCATCACAATCAACACATCCAAATCTCTCCTAGATCCTGTACAGGTGATGGACTGTATTGGGGCCAGAATAGATGCTCTTCAGTGCAAAATATTCCTGACCTCGGAGAGAGTTCAAAATCTCAGGATACATATCTCCCTGCTCTACCATTCCCACCTCCCAATGGCGGAATCAGTGTTGAGGGCCCTAGGTTTGATGGCGGCAACCATAACTCTTCCGTGTGCTCGGCTACACATGCGGATTCTTCAGTGGACTCCAGCGGTTCAGTGGTCCCTGTCGGAACTGCCGGCAACCATAACTCTTCTTCAGTGTGCTCGGCTACACATGTGGATTCTTCAGTGGACTCCAGCGGTTCAGTGGTCCCTGTCGGAACTGCCATTGACTTATCCTATCCATCTAAGTAGAGTATGTCGGTTGTCCCTCATATGGTGGATGAGTGCTCCGGACATTTTGGAGGGATGACCTTTTGCTCTGGACATTTTGGAGGGATGACCTTTTGTTCCAGCCCCGGCCCACACCACAGTGACCAGGGATGCCTCCCAACTCTGGTTGGGGGAGCATTGTAAGGGCAGGAAAGTCCAAGGCCTGTGGTCCCCCCATAAAGACCAGCTTGCATGTCAGTGTCCTAGAGATGAGGGTGGTCCTTCTATCGTTACAGGCCCTTCATGACTTTCTTCCTCTGGGGACAATTGCCATTCAGTCAGACATGTCAGTAGTCAGGTATATTAACAAACAGGGAGGGACCAGATCTTACCCCCTTTGTCACGAGGCCATGAGAGTGTGGGAGTGGACTATCTCCACCAGTCACTTTCTCATCGCAACGCACGTTCCGAGACTGTCCAACATCCTAGCGGACAGACTAAGTCAGACCATTCTGATGCCTTACGAGTGGTCTCTAAATCTGTCAGTAGCGGAACAGATCTTCAGCGAGTGGGGTCATCCTTGCCTGCGATCTTTTCGCATCTCCTTCCAACACGAAGTGCAGAAAGTTTTTTGCTCTGAATCCCCTGCCGGGGGGGGGGAGGGGAGTGGGAGTCCCCCGAGACGCTCTAGTTCATGCTTGGCCTCCCAGTCTTCTATATGCTTACCAGTCGGTACCTCTCATTCCGAGCTTTCTGCAGAAAGCTTGTCGACTGGGGAGTAAGGTTATCCTCATTGCCCCATTCTGGCCTTGCCAGGTATGGTTTCCCTTCCTTTGGTCTTACCTTCTGACTCCACCTTGGATCCTAGATCCCATTTAGGATTTGATTTCACACCCTTCGGGAGTGCCTCATCCGAGTCTGGACAGCCTGAAGCTCACAGCTTGGCTGCCCCAGTTCCTGTAATTGCTGGGACTCCTGGACGATCTTCCTCAGATCTGTTTTGGTAGCTGCTCATAAGTCTTCGACCAGAAAGGTTTATCGCAGCAAGTAGAAATATTTTTATTTTTGGGCCTCTGAGGAGTTTAGATCCTTTCACATCTCCTAATTCCGATATTCTTGATTTTCCAGCACAGAGCTAGTTCTTCTACTGTCAAAGTTCAGTTGGCTGCCATTTCCCTTTTTCATGTGGGTGAGAATTCTGCATCTTTCAGACTGTGTAAAGCTTTTATCAAAGGCAGTTTTGCTACGCCCTCTG